>NW_026938454.1:0-86239 GCF_032062105.1 Saccostrea cuccullata
TGTCGATACAATGACCTTGTCAGTAAATACAATTTATCATTGAGTAAAATGCTGACTGAATTTTTTACACTAATTGTAAGTCCATTATTTACAAACTGAATTGACGATGGATTTTCCCTTATTTCCCGATTATGACAAGGAGCAACATGGCGGGTGTGACCGATTGGCAGGAGATGCTCTCTCCTCCATTGTACCTGATCCCAGCTCTGATGTTTCGGAGGTCCGTGTTTGGTCTACTCCTATTTTGTATTGTTTGATGGATTTTTGAGATTGAATACTGTTCGTTATCTCCATATATTTCACTTCAATATCTGATGATCAGTTATCAAAGATGATATATGAAAACCATCTATCCTTCTGTGTTCAATAATCCAGAAGTGAAAAAAGAATTAGATAGATTACATGATAAGTACGTACTGGTCCCTGCCGACAAAGCAGGTAACGACATTGTCTTCGTTTGTAAGGCTCATTATATAAATTGTATTTTAGAAGAACTTGAATTTAATTATACAAGTGGCAATCCTACTTATACTCATACTTCCCTTTCTAAGGAAGAAATTCTTCAAAATCATATGTCAGTTTTAAATAGTTTTTAATATTCCACAGAGCCAAAATGAATTTGAACTACCCTATATACCGGTATATCGGATTCCGAAACTTCATAAAAATCCTTACAAACAAAGATACATTGCGGGTTCCAGTAAATGTTCAACCAAGCCTCTTTCGTTTTGCAACATTATATTCAAGAAGTGGTGTGAATCAGATGTGGATACTAAAAAATTCCAAAGAACTTTTGGACAATTTGAAATCACAAGATTTTACCAAAATCAACAGCGTAAAAACTGATGACTTTTCATCTTTATATACAATCATTCCCCACGATAAATTAAAGTCCAGGCTTTTTGATATCATTGACAGCTGCTTTTTCAATAAAAATGGAACTCGTTAATTTACTTACCTTGTCATTGGTCATTTGCAAAATTGTTTTGTTAAAACACATTCTGATTGCACACAAGTACTCTGAAGTTGACATCAAAGAGATGCTTGTGTTTCTGATTGACAATATCTATGTGGTTTTGGAGACCAGGTATTCCAATAATCTATTGGAATTCCCACGGGTACCGATTGCGCTCCGTTATTAGCAGACCTATTTTTATATTCATATGAAGCAGAATTTGTGCAAAATCTTATGAGTACCACAGAGTCTGACACATCTGTTTCATACTTGGATATTTTACTTGAAAAAGACGTTAATGGTAATCTAACAACCAAACTATATGATTAACGTGATGACTTTAACTTATCTATCGTCAACTTCCCTTACTTATGCAGCAATATACCTTCATCACCTGCATACGGAGTATATATATCTCAGTTGATTCGATACGCAAGAGCATGCTCTACGTATGAACAATTTCTTAAACGAGGTAAAATATTGACAAGCAAGTTGATGAAACAAGAATATCTACAGTCTCGTTTAAAGTCATCATTTCGTAAGTTCTATGGTCGATACAATGACATTGTCAGCAAATACAATTTATCATTGAGTCAAATGCTGACTGACGTTTTTCATTCTAATTGTTAGTCCATTATTTATACACTGAATTGACGACGGATTTTTCCGTTATTTCCAGATCATGACAAGGAACACACGGCTGGTGTGACCGGTCAGCAGGGAATGCTCACTTCTCCATGGCACCTGATCCCACCTCTGATGTTTTAGAGGTCGTGCTTGCTCTGCTCCTTTTTTGTATTGTTTTATGGACTTTGAGATTGAATACTGTTCGTTATCTCCAAATCTTTCTTTCATCAGATACCACGAGCGATCATGCTGTGGAGTCATTTCTGGTCTAACGGCCAGTTATCAATCAGTAATCGTTAGTTCAGTTAATTGAGTAAATGAAGTGTAAAATTTATTACTTTTAAGATAATACATCACCTTAGATATCCTGTTTGCACGCAGTGTAATGCAACTAAAAGATTGGCGTGTATTTGGATGAATACAAATTGATGTTAACTAAGTGTAAAGTATTTTTTTACATATCACAATAGTTCGTTTTTATAATGTGCCAAGTTCAGCCGTAACAGGTCCGAAAACATCAAAGAGCGAGTTACTAAACATTATCATCGCTCGTTATTTCTAGACATCTTGACTATTCTTAAATTCTGTATGCAAAAATGCTTGCGATTTCTTATGTTAAGAGATTGTAACATATACCCCAAGAATCATAGACATTAAATAACGTTTCCTTCAACTTTCCAGTGATATTTTCACGGTTATCTCCATTCTCCGTTTGAAGCTCATCGCATATATTACGCAAATTCAAACGACTAGAATTGTGAAAATTTGTTATACCGTATTATATCAGCATTAAATTTTCTACTCCAATTCATACGTATCTCCTAGTTCTTTCGTTTTACGCACGTTTATCAGAAATTCTACGAATTTGTGCTATTATTTACATTTAAACACCCCTCTGAAATTGGGATGACCTCTAAAATGTTTTGTCAAAATTATAACGCAACATCTGGTCCAGCTGGCACAACTGTTACATTCAATAAGGTTTGCTCAAAGAAATAAGAACTTGTCACAAATTATAAGCAATATGTTTGACATACTAGAATAAAGATTAAACTTGCCAGGGACAGTTCGATTGGCATTAAGGTGTTGAAACGAGGTGTAAGAAATAATCGATCTCAGCATTCCAAAGGACAACTCGGATTGTTGTCGGCCAAGCCCTTATGCAGGTTAGACATTCCAGTAGCTGTCCTAATGTGAGGCTGTCGTCTAAAGTGTTGTTCGCTGAGAATTCTTTTCAAGTCAAAAAGTGAGTAGGTTAAGCATTTTTTTTTCTGGGTTTCAAGTTCACCATCTGCTACATATTTAGGTCAGATAGAAGATTTTCTTGAAAACTTATGCTTCTCGTCTTCTTGCAAGGTTTTCGTTCAGCAATTAGCTCGTTGCTTTGATTGTTTATTTTTTTTTCTTGTTGTTGTTGTTCCGTTTGTTTCAGTTTGGGTGTTTTGAGGTAAGGGTATTGCTGTGTTTCCAATTATCATTCTCTTTTGTTGGCTTTAGTTATTTGGTAGTCCAAAAAAGAGGTTTTTATTTTAATCAATAAATAATTTTTTGGTACCAACTAAAGTCATTTTTTGTTTGGAAAAACATGTAATGTAAAGTTGACTTCATTTTAAGATGTACAAGAACTTTAATTATATCAATTTCTCATGTTTTGCATTTGGTTATTTTGTTTCAAAATTAGTGATCCTCCAGTTTCCAAGCCCTGTTAAAAAATACTTGACGTTTAGTTTTCATTCATAAATATTAGGGGGTGGGAATCTTGATTTTTCCTTTTTTATATATTAACTAAAGAAAGTAAAAGATTCTAGACATGATAAAAATTCACTTCAAAAATTATTTCTGGTGCAGAATTATTCTGTATTAAGGCTTAATGCATGTAAATGACTTCATGTTCTAAATGCATCGAAAATAAACAGCAAATCAAAATTAGCATTAGGTAAAAAGGGGAAAAACATTAAAGGTCAGTGTGATATAATTTAAAACATTGAATGTTTTTTTATATCGGGGAAAAAGAAAAGGAGATTGTCAGCTTTGAAGTCCTCTACAGGTAAAGAACCTCATTTGACATTTTCTGTGAGTACTTCAAACTTGTATATACGTTAAACAAGTGTTGATTTTATATAGAAAAGAAACACTTCACCTTTTTATTGTCAAACTTTGCAATTCAAAATGATGAAAAATGCATGTTAAGTACGAATAGAGAGTGTCCTTAGCATAGACCTACGCAAATAGACGATAAAATAATTTTGAATTTTTCTTAAAGTGCAGTTTTAGATAGTCCAATATACCTTTAATATTTCACCTGTGCACATGAAATCGTGTCATTAGAATATTTGCTTCATGAAAATTCCATCGACATGATAGAAGGAATAAGATTACAAGCAATTCCATGTTCTGCATATATGAGCAGGTTGATGTCAATATTGCTGCAAAATGCAAGGCGCTTCTTTCTGTGACTAACGAGGGTCTAATTAGGAGAATCAAAACTGTTGGCTTTCATGAATGCACGTGTGTTGTAGGCCTACGGAAGGATAGTTTTGCTAATTAGTGATGTTTATTTAATGAAAACATTTCAAGTTCGGAGAACGTAGCGTCTATTCCCCTTCAATAAAGTTTGGATTAAAATTCGATTAAAGTGAATAGATTCTTCAAGACATGTGGATTACAAATTTTGAAGTATAGCATGGGAGTATGGATTTTGCAATATAGCATATAAATTGATTTTAAGGTAAGATTATATATCTATGTTTTGATTTAAGGAAATGTTCAATAATTACTCGATCCCCCTGTTTTTTAAAGCATTAAACTACTTACGTCGGTTACGTCGGAGAGTCCATTTTCCTGCATTTTTCTCAATATTTCAACATTACAATTTATAGTTTTAATGATCAGTAAAATTAATGTTTTTTCTTCTTGTAAAATCATTGTACAGAATTAGGTCAAACATAAAAGAAAATCCTCTTTTAAAAAAGATTGATTGATTGATTATATGTTGTTTTACTTCCTATTCGATTTTTTTTACTCTTAAGGAGACTACATTATATACGGATGTAGGGCTTCTAATTTAGAAAACATTTACAGCTAAAAGTTCAAAATTAAAAAATAACTCAACGAAAACATAACATTTAAATTTCTATAAAGGTATCAAATAGTGATTTATTTTACATACTGTTTTTTTTTCTCAGTGTTTAAATGTACCAGTAAAATTATATGATGTTGTTCAAAAGCGAAAACGATTACATTTTACATGCATCGTGTTCGATCCAGTTCATAGGAAATGGTTTAATGAATAAAATATTATTAGAACAATCGTTTAACATTGATACTATTTGGAATCGAGGGACGTACCCTGAGACTGGTATCGGGTATTCGAGAACTCAGAAATTATTCATAAATATAAAACCAGGAAGTACGCGGACCCTGAATCCGGGACAGTAATCCGAGAAATGATTACATAATGAGGTACGACAGCTTGATGGAATCAAATTGGAGTCCACTAATGTTTCTATGTGTACCTCACTAAATTGAAGTATCTGGTAGAGAAAAACCTTATTGGATATTGACTAGAAATATAGCATTTTATATCATGTTTCATGAAAATGATGTTTCTTTACGATTTCTATTACATGGATACCTTTTAGATGCCCATAACATTCCACTTTTTAAAAAGAAAAACTATTTAAACATATGATTTATTTGCTTCTGATATCATTTTATTATGTAGTAAATCATAGATTATATTTTTTCATTGCATATAAATAATTTCTTTTTTGCAATTCCTAGTACCTACTGCGACAGTCAAATTCCATGTCAAGCTATGCTATGGTTTTTTTATGAATTACCATACATTAACTGTATTGAATATAAATGACTTTTTGAATAAAAAAAGAACAGGAATCGTATCAAATAAGATTTTAAAGCTGGTGTGGAAAAACTATCCAAGCAATACTTCTATAAATTATTTGCAAGATTTTTTAAATAAGTCATTGAAGTCTTGCACATTTGCATCTAATTTCCATTACTACAGCATGTACAATGTATGCGTTTTCTTCCTCATTCAGATTGACTGTTCTTTTTTCAAAAGTACTACCTCTTTAATTTCAGCGAGTCATAAATTACAAAGTTTTTCCAAAACACTGTCACAGACTTGCGTAATAGAATGATATTTCATAAACTTGAAAACTACTGTCATGTGCAGTGTACAGTTGTTAAGGTGTCCTTTAAAATCTGTTGGCATTAAGATTACGCATCTGCTTTGAATACATCAGTGATTTTGGACATACGCCGTGACCTTCACAGGTAAGGTCACCTAGATAACAAGCTCATCATTTCCGCCTGTGGTATACTCATTGATCTGGTTTGATCTTATCAAATTTATAAAGGTAGATAGGGAATGTTTTCATTTTCCCTAATAATCTTAAAATCTGATCTCGTATACGGATCGACCGGACGTCAGTCAGGCATTTTTCTCGTCATACCTTTCAGCTGTTGGTTACAAACAGCTTCACGTTTTGCCCTTTTGCGACCAAATGGTCTTAAAAATTGTCGATCAGTGGATTCAAAAGTTTTGAGGTTAAATAATTCTGAAAAGACAACCTTTCTTAATTACTCTTACATGAAAACGTTCAATACAAGAAAGAGCAAAGGCGTGTTCGACTGGTCACTCAATTATTTATGGTTGTTTCATATCAAAGCGGCATATTGAATATCGGAGCCGTTTTATGACTATTTTCATTTTCTTCTGATAATGGTCCGTCGCTATAGCTTTTAGATTTATGATTGTAATCTGGCTTGTGCATTTAGCAAGCTTAAAGAAATCGTTTGGTAATATTTGCGTGATAATGAGCCCAATAATAACTCAGCATCGTGTCAGCACAAACCTTTATTAAAAAGATCTAAACAATACTAAAATATTCAATATTCCCGCCTTTTTACAAATGATAATAGAAGGTGAGAGTGGGGGTTAAGCTTACTAAGGTACAAATTGATTTTTTTTTAATTGCAATCTGTTAAATTTTCCCCAAACAGTTCTCATTTTAGGAATGTCTAGCAGTGTTAATTAAGCAAAAGGTCAGTTGATGAACACATATGTAGCCTATAATCACACATAAAACCTAAAAATTTATGTCGCCTTTGTCAGTCATTAAAAAATTAATTGATTTTATTTTTATTCAATGGGTAAAAAAAAAGACCTTGAAAGGTAATCATCGGATAAAAACCACTCAAAAGTGTATCGATTTCTATTAATCAAATTCCAGCTGTTTTTTATCATCATTCATCAACAATAACTAAGCTCTAATTCTGACTATCCATGTATACATAAAAAAATAATATTATATATTATTATTCGATTGTTAAACGTTACATTGATTTTAATATGAAAAAACCGAACGGAGGCGGAACGGTATAATGTTCATTAAAACACATGTATTAATAATTAGTACTCCAAACACTAGCTCTTCCCGGCCTCAATTGGTCGTTGTCACTGCAGTCGATGATCTTATGTAGATATACACAGATATTCTTTTTTGTCTAATTTCCCAGTTGTCCAGTCGATTCTTGTCATTGATCGGCCAGTCAATCGGGTATCAGTATTTGCTTTTTAGATAATCCTGGCTCTCGTGTGGAATACGGAGAACTTTTATTTACCGAGGTGCCTGAAGCGCTCGAAAGTAAGCAGGAGTTGTGGGTTTGTTTTAGTTCCTGTGTTGGCTCTAATTACAACTGTGTGTAAGAAAAAAGTACATTGTTTGAAAAGTGGATTGAAAGGAGACATTTAAAAAGATCCATGCTGTACAAGTAGTGATCTGACAACTTCATGAATTATTTTGTGTGATGTGTTCTTACCGTATTTTAAAAAAATATATTCGATTGGATTAAAATTCTTAAATAATTTTATATTGTTTAGTGAAACGGATAGATCATTCCAATATATGCATAGTTCATGATCAGCCCTGAAAGAGGTTTGTATTATTTCTTCGGGGAAAAGTGGACAAAATTTCATTATCTTAATATACACGCGCAATTAATGACTCAGATTAAGTTGTTGCATTCATTAGTTATATCAAAGGGTAAGGAAAAGTTGTTGACCTCCTGATCAAATAAAACTAAAGCGGCTATTAACGATAGTAAATAAATAAATATTCCTTTTTATCATGCCCTCCAAGCCCAACGTTTTAATCAAATATGCAATCCAAACAACATACTCAGGAGAATTTCCTGTCCATTTCTAACGGAATTGAACATTTATTGTTAATGAATCTGTTGAGGGAAACTTGATTTAGAGTCATTATAGCTCACCTGAGTCAAAAAAGCAGGAATCTCTCTCTTCGAAATCTAAACTTCTTTTAAATATACTTGTATTTATTTAAATCAACTTCTTTTGAAGAATCACTGGACCGATTAATCAGTCAGTCTTTGGTTAATAGTCAAATTAAAGGTCATGGTCAGGTGTCAAGCTTTTCTTCTGTAAAAGATAAAAAGGAACAAACGATCAGCAAAATTCTTCTCTTATACGTACATGCCAGACACAGCAGGTTTCTTACATAAAATTATTCAAACCTTGATCCATGAATTAAGGAAGAAGTTACAGTAGGGATTATTCAAATTATTTTTCTTGAGTGAAGGACGATCCAAGTGCATTTGATTTTTTAAATAGATATGCAAGAATCCTTTTGTGGAGTTGTATTTTGTTGCATATTTTAAATTCAAAGGCTAACTAGTGCTTATTGTAACGGGGACCGTTACAGATGTTCCCCAAACGCTCCCCAACTCCCTTTTGATGCCATATCCCCTGTAAGCTTCATTAAATAAGACAAACTCTATGCATTTAAGACTTTAACAACGTTTACCCAGAAGTGTACCAAGTTCATTCAAATTTTAGCATTGCATGTGCGCATGTGAATGCATGCGCATAACGACCATATGATATTGTCTACAGAATCTATATATTGTAATATACTAAATATTAAAGTATTTAATCCAAAAGTATTTTTAAAAAACGCTCATTCAAGTGTTTTTTTATTTTACTCATTTCACGTGCACGCACGTGCATACATGTTTTGACTATATTTTTTGGTTGAAAAGCAAGGTAGTTATAGCTGTTTAAGATTGCAGCAATGTACATGCTCGTGTAATGTGCATGGTGACCATACCTTCTTGTAGAGGTCCATTATATCTATCTATGTTCCAAATCACATCCTGTTTGGTTGAAAATCAAGGGAGTTATAGCTATTTAAAGTTTAAGCCAATCAGATTGCAGCGCACGTACATGCACGTGTTTTCATGAAAATTGCTATATATCGTGTTGTAGGATATCCTAAACTATGGCTATATTAAAAATTTCAAGGGATTTCGTCAAAAAACAAGAAAGATATAGAGACTTTAGTTTCAGCCAATCAGAGCGAAGTGCACGTGCATGCGCGTGAGATCTTGCAATTTTGACCATGTCATATTGTCTTTGCTTCTAATATATCCTTATATTATGAGTTTCAAAGCATTTCATCAAAAATGTAAAAAGTTACGCCTTTATCAATTAAATCGGTCATTTCACATGTTGCACGTGCACGCTCTTGCAAGCACGTGCGCGCAAAATGACCTTCGTTCCGCAAATCTACATAACATGCCTACTAACCCTAAAAAGGTTTTACCTAAGTCGGATGTGTAGTTTACAAGATCACTGTAAGTACCCAGGAAGAAGAAAAATAATAATAATAATAAGAAACAGAGTAAAAACAATATGTTCCCTAACTTCGTTTGGGGAACATAATTATGTAAGATGAATGATATAAGATCGTGTCATACTTTTCTAATCAAAGAAAAGGTTTACTGTAATGTTTAATTTTCTGTTTTTGTTTTTTTTTATATCTGGGGTTTGTTTGTTTTGTTTTGATTTTTTTTGTTAGATTTTCAAAGCTCAAAGTATGTGTATCGTATTTGAGAAAACAAGTATTCAGCTTATAAATATGGATTTAATATTTTGTGTATTTTATTTATTTTTTCAATGCATATCCAGTTTTTTTTTTATTTTGTGACAAAGAAGGTTTTTTTTATACCTAGGTGTCCATGTTAAGATGGGTTGCTGTAAATTTTTTCTACGACAGTAAAAATAGAATAACCTGAAATAGCTATTAACGATGTTTGTGATTTTTCAGATTTTCATGAAAATCATAGAAAATATTTATATCTAAATTTAGAAAGATCAAATCAAAGAGTGAATAATTAAAGGCCACTCGAATTGTGATATTTTAGCATTAGTTCTATAAGTATTCATTCTGACAATCTTGTCGTCTTCTTGACTTTTGATATCTTCTTGTCCCTAGGTAGAATTGAAAGTTTGCCTTTTTCTGTTCTTATATTCAATTTATCATCGATTCAAATGCTGACTCACGTTTTTCCTACTAATTGTTAGTCCATTATTTACACACTAAATTTATACGACGGATTTTTCTGTTATTTCCCGATCATGACATGGAGCACACGGCTGGTTTGACCAGTCGGCAGGGGATGCTCACTTCTCCATGGCACCTGATCCCAACTCTTATATTTTGGAGGTCATTGTTTGTTTTGTCTCTATTTTGTATTGTTTTATGGTTTGTTGTTTTTTTTAGCTTGAATACCGTTCGTTATCTCCAAATATTCCAGTTCATGAGTTAAGTAAAAACAAAGAATCTTTGTAGCAAAATGCGCGGGGAATTGTAAGTTCAGCTTTTGGATGATAATTATAATGTTTACTCTGTAAAAAGAGGAAATTATAAGTATGCAAGCATGATTACATAATAAAAATCAAGTTTGAGTACAAACTATCAGTATATTTTAAGACTTGAATAAGTTACATTGTTTGCTTTTTATTTGTTAAATTTGTAATAGCCATGTAACAAAAGACAGTGTATACAATTTATGTAATCCTGGTGCCCCTTTCTTTGATTTTTTAAAAAAGAAATTTAATTCAGAAAATGAAAAATGTACAAAGATTTATTTCAAAACATGTATCAAATTTATCTGGCAGTTGTCGTTGGAAATTTTAATTACTCCATGATTGTCTTACTTCTTTTCGAATACACACTGTACTTCAATTCACATTGCCAGACACAGAACCGAGATCCCAGCTGCCTAGCATACTTGCTGGTTACACAAGACGCCAGAAATTAAAATTAAACACCTCCATGTGCTATCTTAGTTAATATATGAATATAAATGTCTTAAGTTCTGTGGATCCCAAAACTTTATTTATAAATCTATTTTTAGCTTGATAAAATAATCAATTAATATCTTTATAAATATACATATAAATTAATTATGTTTCCTACATAGGAGAAATGCTACATGTATGTTAGTGGATTGAAAGTCTATTTTATATCCCTAAAAATGTGTGAAATACGTCCCTTTTAAAACTTTTTTCTTGAAGTTAAACAGACTAAAAAAATAATTGGTTTGATATTTCCAGTAAGAAAAAAAGAGGAATGATTTTGAAAAAAAAATCTTCAAAAGTTCCTACGTTTTTAGCGTAGTACATCTATCAGTCTACAAAGAAACAAACGATTGTTTAATCCTACATTATTAGGAAAATGTTCTAATGTACTTGTAAAACTCCCTAAAGCTTTGAAAATCATTCTTGGAGGGGATAGGGTTTATAGTACTATTTTAATTCTGGGACACATCTCTGTGTTAATTATAAATTTATTGAAGTATTCTACGAGAATAGAAATCAAAAGGTTTCAAGGGAAAATATATTATACTATTCCTATGTTTAGTTTTTACTTCAGCGCTTTTGTTCTATAAGTTTGTTTTACTTCCTCGAAAATTCTATTCAGTTGAAACATGCACATAACATATATAGATCTAAGTGATGTGTTTGATTAATTGACTTTTTTTTGTTGTACCCTAAATATCACTAAAGAGACAAAATAAATTTCAAAAAGAAGAGAATCTGAGTTTTTAGCATCATTCCAATAAGCATATACATGTACATTCTAGCGTCTTTTTCAGATGCTTAATTTCTTGTATTGTCCTAAGTTGTTCCTATATTGATAGCATCGTAAGCTAGTCTTTTGTATAAGGTTTAATTTATATGCACAGTTCATGGACTGCACGTTCAAAATGACTAAGATCGATACTTTTTAATTTCAGACAAAAGATTTCTTTCATAATGAAAGAGACAGAGGAGAGCCATGAAGTATTCGAGAAATTCCGGGATAACGCGAGAACCTAGGACCACAGTTGGAATTCTGACCCTTTCTTATCTTGCGGACTAAGCAGCAATGATTCGGTGCTTAACAATTATGGAAATAGCCATAGAAACGTTTGTTTGAATGAAATTGAGGATAAAGAAATAACTACGTAAAGAATGTTTTGTATTCCATGGAATTTACCTAAGGGAGTCGTTGCAAATTATTCTTTGTAAAATTACCTGTGTGAAATGTGGATCCGAATTTCCTTCCTGTAGGAGGGGGGAAGGCATACGGGTTGTTGTGATTGGGATTTTTTGAAGTATTTAGTACCGTTTTACCTCTTGTAACAAAAATCAGGAATGGGTCTTGAGAATGTGTCATGGGATAACTTAATGGTGTCGACCTCCGAAGCTGTACTTAACAACGAGTGTAATTTTGAAAATTTTTCTCATACACAAATGAACTGTAGTGAAATAGATTTGTTAAATAAGTCGGATAATATTTCTGTGATAGTGTCTCAAAATCTTTCCTTTTTACTTCCAAATTGTTCATTTGGGAATACATCGCTTGTGAATTGTTCAACGGAAAACGTTTTAAATACTGTCACCAAACCTGGAAAGACTCTAGCAGAAATAATCGTAATAGCATCCTTATGTGCGATTCTTTCCATCCTGACTATAGGGGGTAACTTGCTGGTTATAATAGCTTTCAAAATGGATAAACAGCTACAAACAATAAGTAACTACTTTCTGTTAAGTTTAGCTGTTGCGGACATGACGATTGGGTTTGTATCCATGCCTCTGTATTCTGTGTATATTATTATGGGGGAATGGCCCCTGGGCCCAGTATTTTGTGATTTCTGGTTATCCTTGGACTATTTGATGAGTAATGCTTCGGCTGCAAACTTAATGTTGATTAGTTTTGACCGTTACTTCTCTGTCACTAGACCTCTGACTTACCGTGCAAAGCGAACGACTAAGAAGGTCGGAATTATGATTGGATGTGTATGGTTAATATCCTTGCTGTTATGGCCGCCATGGATTTTTGCATGGCCATACATTGAGGGGGTTCGATCTGTTCCAGAAAACGAGTGTTATATTCAGTTTATTTATACAAACATATATGTGACGATAGGGACACATTTTGTTGCTTTTTGGCTTCCTGTTGCACTAATGTGTTTTCTTTATTTTAAAATATATAAAGAAACTGAAAAAAGACAAAAAAGAATGCCAATGCTGTTGGCAACAAAAGACTTCAAGGGATTCAAGAAAAGTTTATCACAGGAACAAAACTTGATGTATTCTCCACGATCCTCGTCTCTAGAACTGGATGACATGTATGAATTAGCAGAAAGCCTGGCCCAAAATGACAGATCGTGTTCTCGTTGGTTTTGCTGTAAAATAGATCGCGATGACGACTGCGATGAGCTGAGTAGCAGTGACCAAGCTTTGCCTTTGAGCTTAGAAGTTGAGTCGACAGGCAGACCAGCGCAACCATCTAAACACGCCAATGGTTGCCACCGAAATGGGGGGCCTTCTCGCTCAAATGGATTCGTTATTCCGCTAATTGCGATGGGTTCGAGTCGAGCGTCCTCTGCCATCACTTCTCCGGAATCATTAACCAAAACGTCAAGTGCGAACACAGATTTATCGGCGATGACCAATGAATGTCAAAGTCCACTTCTCGATGATACTGATGAACTCTACACTATTGTCATTAATATCCCTAGGGAGGAATCAATTAACATAACCCCTAGTCCATCCATTCAGATGACTGCAGACACGCAAGAAGTCAATCAAAAATACAAATTGGGACCAAATCGGAAATCTGATTATGAACTTGAAAAAATTTCGGAGGAAGTAATAGAGCGTATATCCGCCGAGGAAGGGTTAGTGTCGAGTAGTGAGTCTATTCCATTACCGAAAGGAACCCCGGCGCTGGGACGACGGACTAGGTACACGGACGCTAATAGAACTGCTCAGCAGGCAAAAATTGCTAAACAAGCTGCACTCAAAGTAAAACAACAACAAAGAGCTAGAAAGAAACGAACTGAACGAAAACAAGATAAGAAAGCTGCCAAAACCCTGAGCGCCATTTTATTTGCTTTTATCATTACATGGTTACCATATCACGTTGCAACGTTGGTAGAGGTTTCGTGTCCAGGTTGCGTTCCTATGACCCTTTACACCTTTGGTGAGTACTAACAACCGACCTTAACGTGGTTATAGTTCCCCTTTATTTAAAAAAAAACGTGTTTAAGGGTTTCGTGACCGCTCCTTTGTTCCATAAAATTTCTTTGGCAATCAGGAAAATTATAAAGCATTATTAATGAACCTGGCATTATTATCTTTAATTTATCGACCTACTCATGTAAAAATCAATTCTATTCGTAGAAAATTGTAAAATAGGGCAAATGCCACACAATGTGTAATTTATGGGAGAAACCCCGATTTAGCTTAAAATGTGTAAATATATTGAATTCCAATCTCAAGCATTCAATTAATTGCCTTTGCTATATTTCTCCTTTTTTATAACAGACATGTTTAAATAAGGACAATTGTGTTCGATTAGTCCTGACGTCTGCTCCCTGTTATAAACCCTCGACCTGAATAACCGTCATACGAACCAATTATGTTTCTTTTTCGAGAAGGGGGTGGGTGAGGGGGTTAGCAAAATTAACTTTAAAGGGAAAAAATCCGTGATAAATATACTTATGTGTTGGCAATACTTTAGAACGTGCAAATTGTTCTTTTATTACATAATTTTATATGGGTATCATTATGTCTTTAAATACAATCGAGCTGTGTATCCTTTTATTATTAAATCTATTAAACTGTAATTCATAAGTCGAGGTAAGAGTATAATATGACTATGTTCTTATGATCAATTAAATTGTTATTTAAAAGATAAAACAATGCACTATACAAATATTTAATTCTGATTTTTGAAGAAAAAAATGGTGACAAAAACAAAACAAAACCAACAAAATTGAGAGTAACCCAAGCATTTGTATTACGAAATATGAGATGTGCATGTAAATATAAACTTTAATTTTTCTATAGAGAGTGAGGTAGTAAGATAGCTATGGATCCAAAAATATTGGAAGTTCCTCCCCCCACCTGTTTATTCTATGTTCGTTAAACACAAAAAAATAGCTACACATTGAATATTTATTATTTAAATAACGTAAGGAATCTTAAAAGACTTTTATGGCAATATCTATTTTTAGTCAAAAGTTTAAAATTTCATGAGCAATTATCAGGAATGCGGGCTAATCCTAAATTAGACTTTCTGTGAGGTGTGAAGTTGCAGATTATGTCTTTTTCTTCTCCTTCTTCTCAAGTGATTTTTAAGGCTGATTCAAAGTGCCATCAAAGTGTCTTTCATCTCACGCTATAACACATGCAGACGTCAAACTCGCCAGGAGAAATTGACAAGTTACCCGTTTTATGGTGTAGTCTGATTGCTATTACTGTATTACTGCGCTTCTACTGTCAGGAAAATTAATTCTTTAAGAAAGTTATTATCTTAAGGAAGCAACATACTCCTGAATGGGGGCCTAAGTTAGGTAATAAAAATGACGCTTTTAGCCACTCCAGGATATATAATGAAGTAATGGACGTACAGGGCGGGATTAATTATTCCGTTAACAAATTCATCTCCGAAACGAAGTTTGTACCCCTCTATTAAAGAACTTTTAAAGAAAACGGAAGAAAAAAGGATAATCTTTTCGGTCTACAATTTTATTATAACCCATAAAGGATTAAACGAATTTACTGCGTGCGATTGACCTGCAATGAGAAACAAAGATTCTATAACCAGAGCGAGTTAGTAACCGGTTTTTCTTATGCTTGACTTCCTCATTTTTTGATGATAAAGAGACAGTTGGTTTGCTGAGTGTATCTTGAAATGTATAAAAATCGAGAAGGAGAGTTTGAGAGAACCTGTTATTACTAACAAGAGTTGGTTATAGGACCTGTTTCTTCATGATACAAACATGAACTTGTACGTTCAGATATAGCAGAATCGTTCAGTTGATTGTTTTTCGACATTATATAATGTTATTCACGGAATACATGTATTTTTTTTCTTAAGATCTAAAAATGTTTAAATGAAATAGCTCAATAAAGAGTATTGTTAAACACGTCAAGAAGTTATCCTTATGGCTCACCTTAGAGTAAACGAGCACGCATCCGAAAGGTCCCATAAGCGCAACTGTGGCGTTTAACAAGCAGTTAAACAGTACACTCCACTCTAGCTCTGTTCATACAGTGAAAAAATTACTCGTGTATATTGAGTGCAAAAGTAAATTTGCTTGGCATTCACCTAAGGAATAAGATACTTTGAACTATACCATTTAAGATAATGTTCCAAATATTGTCCATTTACATGTACATAATGGCTTCAATGAGGCTTGTTTCTTCATGGAGAAATAGAATGCTACAATCATGTTTTCACTTTAATTCAAAAACAGCTTCTTGTCGAGAGGAGTCGAGTAACGTCATAAAGTATAACTAGTGCTAATTGTAACGGGGACCGTTACAGATGTTCCCCAAACGCTCCCCAACTCTCTTTTTGTGCCATATTACCTGTAAGCTTCATTAAATAAGACAAACTCTATGTTTTTGAGACTTTAACATTTACCTGGAAGTGTACGAAGTTCATTCAAATTTTAGCATTGCATGCGTGCGCATGCGAATGCCTGTGCGTAATGACCATATCATTTTGTCTACACAATCCATATATTTTGATAAACTAAAAATTAAAGTATTTAATCCAAAAGTAATAAAAATACGCTCATTCAAGTGTATTTTTGACTTTATTCATTTCACGTGCACGCACGTGCATACATGAGCACGGTGACCATACCTTCTTGTAGAAGATTATTACATCTATCTATGTTCTAAATCCCACCCCATATGGTTGAAAACCAAGGGCGTTATACCTGTTAAAAGTTTCAGCCAATTAGATTGCAGCGCACGTACATGCACGTGCGCATGTGCATGGTAACCATACCTTTCTTGTAGTAGTCCATTATATCTATCTATGTTCCAAATCCCATCCTGTTTGGTTGGAAACCAAGGGAGTTATAGATGTTTAAAGTTTCAGCCAATCAGATTGCAGTGCACGTACATGCACGTGTATCCATGTGCATGGTGACCATACCTTCTTGTAGTAGTTCATAATATCTATCTATATTTCAAATCCCATCGTCTTTGGTTGAAATCCAAATGAGTTATAGCTATTTAAAGTTTAAGCCAATCAGATTGCAGAGCACGTGCATGCACGTGTTTTCATGATAATTGCTATATATCATATTGTAGGATATCCTAATGCATGGCTATAATCAAAATTTCAATGCATTTCGTCAAAAGACAAAAAAGATATTGAGATTTTTGTTTCAGCCAATCAGAGTGCAGCGCACGTGCATGCGCGTGAGATCTTGCTATTTTGACCATGTCATATTGTCTATACTTCTAATGTATCCTTATATTATGAGTTCTAAAGCATTTCATCAAAAATTTAAAAAGTTACATCTATATCAATGTAATCGGTCATTTATCATGTTGCACGTGCGCGCTCTTGCAAGCACGTGCGCGCAAAATGACCTTCGTTCCGCAAATCTACATTACATGTCTACTGACCCTAAAAACATTTCACCTTAGTCTGATGTGTAGTTTACAAGATCACTCGCGGACAAAATTTTCCCAGGAAGAAAAATAAGAATAACTAGGGCTAATTGTAACGGGAACCGTTACAGATGTTCCCCAAACGCTCCCCAACTCCCTTTTCTTCCATATTCTCAGAAAGTTACATTAAATACGAAAAACGCGATACATTTTAGACTTTAACAAAGTTAAATCCAAAAGTATTTAGTTTCAGCATTGCACGCATGCGCATTTGAATGCATGTGGTAATGACCATATCATTTTGTCTACATGATTTATATATTTTAATATACTAAATATTACAGCATTTAATCTAAAAATATGTTTAATCTAGTGTATTTGTAATTTTACTCATTTCACGTGCACGCACGTGTATGCATGTGCATGATGACCATACCCTTTTGTAGGAGTCTATTATGTCTATCTATGTTCTGAATCCCGTCCCGTTTGGTTGAAAACCAAGGGAGTTATAGCCATTAAAAATTTAAGCCAATCAGATTGAAGCGCACGTGTATGCGCGTGATTTTATGAAAATTATTATATATCATATTTTAGGATATCCTAAAGCATGCCTATGTTTTAAATTTCAAAGGATTTCGTCAAATAACAAAAAAGATATTGAGAATATTGTTTCAGCCAATCAGAGCGAAGCGCACGTTAATGCACGTGCAAGCATGTTCATGATGACAATATCTTCTTCTAGGAGTCCATAATGTCTGTCTATGATCTAAATCCCATGCTGTTTGGTTGAAAAACAAGGGAGTTATAGCCATTTAAAGTTTAAGCCAATCAGATTGCAGCGCACGTGCATGCACGTGCTTTCATGACAATTATTATATATCATATTATAGGGCATCCTAAAGTATGCCTATGTTTTAAATTTCAAAGCATTTCCTCGATAAACAGAAAAGATATTGAGATTTTTGTTCCAGCCAATCAGAACGAAGCGCACGTGCATGCGCGTGAGTTGGTGCTAATTTGACAGTGTCACATTATCTACACTATTAATATATCTTTATATAATGAGTTTCAAATCATTCCATCAAAAAATGTAAAAGTTATAACTATATTAAGTATATCAGTCATTTCACTCACTTCACGCGCACACACGTGCAGGCGTATGCGCGCAAAATGACCTTCGTTCCGCACACCTACACTACACACCTATTAACCCTAAAAAGGTTTTAGCTCGGTTGTGTGAACAGTTTCTGAGAACACTCGCGGACAAAAAAGTCCGGAGAAGAAATAAGAAGAAAAAAGAATAATAATAAGAAACAGAGTAAAAACAATATGTTCCCCAACTTCGTTTGGGGAACATAATAATAACTAGTGCTAATTGTAACGGGGACCGTTACAGATGTTCCCCAAACGCTCCCCAACTCCCTTTTGGTGCCATATTCCCTGTAAGCTTCATTAAATAAGACAAACTCGATGCATTTGAGACTTTAATAACGTTTACTCAGAAGTGTACAAAGTTCATTCAAATTTTGCGTGCGCATGTGAATGCATGTGCGTAATGACCATATCATCTTGTCTACACAATCTATATATTTTTATATACTAAATATTAAAGCATTTAATCCAAAAGTATTAAAAAGATATGCTCATTCAAGTGCTTTTTTGATTTTGCTCATTTCACGTGCACGCACGTGCATACATAAGCATGGTGACCATATCGTCTTGTAGATGTCCGTTACATCTATCTATGTTCTAAATCCCACCCCATTTGGTTGAAAACCAAGGGAGTTATAGCTGTTTAAAATTTCAGCCAATCAGATTGCAGTGCACGTACATGCACGTGTATGCATGTGCATGGTGACCATATTTTCTTGTAGTAGTCCAGTATATCTATCTATGTTCCAAATCCCATCCTGTTTGGTTGAAAATCAAGGGAGTTATAGCTATTTAAAGTTTCAGCCAATCGGATTGCAGCGCACGTGCATGCACGTGTTTTCATGATAATTGCTATATATCTTGTTGTAGGATATCCTAATGCATGGCTATTTTCAAAATTTCAAAGGATTTCGTCAAAAAATAAGAAAGATATTGAGACTTTAGTTTCAGCCAATCAGAGCAAAGCGCACGTGCATGCGCGTGAGATCTTGCTATTTTGACCATGTCATATTGTCTATGCTTCTAATATATCCTTATATTTTAAGTTTCAAAGCATTTCATCAAAAATTAAAAAAGTTACGCCTATATCAATTAAATTGGTCATTTCACATGTTGCACGTGCACGCTCTTGCAAGCACGTGCGCGCAAAATGACCTTCGTTCCGCAAATCTACATAACATGTCTACTGACCCTAAAAACATTTCACCTTAGTCGGATGTATAGTTTACGAGATCATTCCCGGACAAAAAAGTACCCAGGAAGAAGAAGAAGAAGAAGAAGAAGAAGAAAAATAACTAGATTCGTTCTTGTTGCTGGGGCAACAAGTAGGTCTTCCGACCGACTTCTATTTTTCAATCTTTGCTGTGTCATCCCATGGAATAGATTTCATAAAGTATTTTTTTCGTTTACGTTCATTTACAGTAGGTTCTCAACACAGATCGTGATTGTTCCAGGTATTTCACAAAATATCTCCAAATATAGCTTTTAAAAATCGACAAAATCTTTCAAACATGTTATAAAAGAGTGAAAAGTAATTTGCATCTGAAAAAAGACAAAAACAAAGAAAAAATTTGGGGAACGCCCCGAGCGGGATTCGAACCCCCGACAGTAAGACAAATTTTGGATCGGTCATATCTTTGCAATAAACGCACGCATGAAGAAAATGGAAACATATATAGATATCTTTGAAGACGCTCTATAAACCCTGTAAATTCAAAAGAAAAATATTGAAAAACAAAAAAGTTGAAAAATTAGACTTTTTGAATTCACTTCCGTTTGCGACCGGAAGTCAAAACGACGAAAAATGAAGGTCGATCAACACATCTACAATCGATGTTCTATCACCTCAGCAAGTTTCAGTTTCATATCTTTTGCCGTTCTCGAGAATTTTTTGCGACAAAATTCCATTTAAAAAATACAAATTTCCCCAAAAATCGCGAACAGACAAAAATTTCAAAAAAGTGAGGGACACCCCTGGAGATATTTACAAGATGCATCATCCCTGAAAAAATCGTTAAAATTCGTCAACGCATAGCTGAGATATGACCTGTACTATGAAAAGTGGAATAATAATAAATAAAAAACAGAAGGAAAACAATAAGGTCTTCCGAAGGAAGTCGGAAGACCTTAATAATAATAAGAAACAGAGTAAAAACAATATGTTCCCCAACCTCGTTTGGGGAACATAATAAAAAACCGAGTAAAAACAATATGTTCCCAAACTTCGTTTGGGGAACATAACTAGGTAGTGCAGAAATCAATGTTGTTTAAATCATGGCCCCTACCACGGGAAGGTGGGGGCAACAATACGGGTTTTAATTTTAACATTGGAATGCAAGTATATGGGAAATCTTCAAAATCTTAAGGACCGCATGAAAATTTAAAGTCAAATTAATACGGAATGAAATATGTTTATATGCTCGAAGTCCGTCAGGTGGGATCGTGTGTCATGATGGAGTGATCATCTCCTTCCGACCGGTCACACCCGCTGAGCTCTTTGTTATGATCGAAAAAAGCGAAAAAAAAATGGAATAACAATTAGTATGAACAATGTCAGTCAGCTTTTTGCTCGATGACAGGTTTTATTTGCTGGCTAGGCTACTGTATCGACAAATAAACTTCAACCGAGACTGGTGATATTTTTGTTTCATCAACCTATTTGCTAATAGCTTGCCTCTGTTTAGAAATTTTTAATACCTAGAGCATGCTTTCGCGTATCGGATCAACTGCCAGACATATACCCTATGAGGATTGAGGAAGTACCATGGGGTAGTTCAGATTAAAGGTTGGTCATTTCATAGGCCCAGAGATAGTATAAACAGGAGATCAATGTTTCCCATGGTAGTCTTTTGTAGAAAAAAAAATTAAAAAATAACTTCTGATGAAGAACAGCATAGTTTGATTAGTCCCTCAATTATACTAGCGTATAAGAATACCGCTTGACATCACATTTTAATTTGTACAATTTAGTGCATATTTGAGGTAAAATAGTCTTTTTATCCCATATACTCGTATACTTAATTGTAAAAATTTACAGTTTATAAAGTATAAATTACCCAAACCCAGATTACACCGTATTTTTTTCTTAGCTAATGAGTTCATTTCTTAAATATTTCGAATTTATTATTTTTAAAATCCTTTTTTCAGAAATTAAGTGAAAGCTTTTCTGAGAGTATCAGAGCAACCCTAAATCATACTTAATGCGAACAGTTCCAAGTTAGATTCGATTTTATGGACCTGGGTATAAAATTTGATTAAATTCGAAGTGACTTTTGGGGACTGGTGGGTCTCAGAGGAAGATAATTTAAACCTTAAATTAGAATGTACATTTGTATTAAAATGGAAAAAGACCTTATTTGAACGCTAGGTCATCCCAACTCAATATAACAATTTTTTTCATCATAATGTATTTGACGGTTCAATCATGGTGGGAAAAAATGACATTTTTATCCCTTATGAAGACAAACAAAAAATTACTTTCACTCTAAAAAAAGTTTTACTTGTTGTTTTTAAAATAAGATATTAGATTAAGAAAAACTAGTAATTATTAGTAATCCATTTAGTCAGAATAGCAAGTAAATGACTATCATGGTTAGTAATTGTAAACATAATTAGTAATAAGGATGAATTCATTTACTTATAAAATGATTTACTAAGTATCAATACTCAATAGGAATTCTATTACTAAATGAACTACTCATTTTTAGTAAATTATTATTACTTAATTTAGAGATAATATGCTTTCTATTTACTACATTTTATGAATTATTACTAAGTAAATGTAATTCTGAAATTAATTAAAATCTAGAATATTATTACTTAAGTGAATGCTAAGTAAATGAAATACTTATCATATTTACTAAAATCGACATTATTTACAAGAAAAACTGCAAAGTATCGTCCCTCTGATAAAGGAGATACATGTAACTATGAAATACAAAATGTAGACTTATCACAGTTTTCTTGATCATAGTGTCCTAATTGAGCTTTCTGAGTAGTCAATTAGATGAAATCTACTTGGAATGGTAACAATACTTTCTATTTCTTTTGCCAATTTTTTTGTAATTGTTTTATTATATTTAACAATAAAACATTTAATTCCAACATCAAAAGCCTTATAAATTGAATAAGTTGTCTCTTTTTAAGGACCAGTTTAAAAATGGTTTAAAGTTTCAAGTACTTAATACAGCATTTTAATTAGTATGACTTTTTTTTTTACATGAAGGAATACTTAGGAGGAAGATAACTCCTCCTCATAGACAATTAATATGGAAGCCAAAATTATATATAACATTTCAAGAATTCAATCCTGATAGTGATTAGACTACCATTTTTAAGTAATTATTTGTATTGAAACTGCTCTGAATTCTCCTTGATTCAGTAAATAGATTAGCGTTTTAAGTAAAACAATTAAATACAATTTAAACAAGATGTGTTTGGGAAACAATGATGCCCCTCGTATGGCAACATAGCAAAGGTTAAACTTTTCTTATATGCAAATTCAATATATTGGTATTTCTTGATATCTCAAAGGTCAAGGTCAAATGGTCAATGTTATTGGTATCTAATGAAAGGTCCTGCCACAAAAAATTCATATCTGAAATATGAAAGCACTAGCCCTAACCTTTCAAAAGTTATGGTCAAGGCTACCAATTTTGAAATGTAGATCAAACTCCAAGGTCAAGGACAAAGGATCAGATTTGGTGGTACCCAAAGAAATGTCTTGTCACAAGGATGAAATTTGTAAAGTATGAATGCACTAACCCTAACCCTTTTAAAGTTAAAGTCAATGTTTGCTTTTTAAAAGTGGGTCAAACTCCACGGTCAATGTCAAAGGGTCAAAGTTCTTGGTATCCAATGACTGGTCTTCTCACAGGAATTACATATATGTAAGTATGAAAGCCCTATCCTTATCGTTCAAAAGTAATGGCCAAGGTTAAAGTTTTTTCACAAGGATTGAAATCTCCAAGGTCAAAGTCAAATGGTCAAGGTTATTGGTATCCAATGAAAGGTCTTTCAACAAAAAATATATGTGAAGTATTAATGTCCTGGTATTTACTGTTGAAAAGATATGGCTAAAGAAAAAGTTTGGAATTTGTAAAAGTGGGTCAAACTCCAAGGTCAAGGTCAAAAGTACAAATTTGGCGATACTCAAAGAAAGGTCTTGTCAAAAGGAATGGATATGTGAAATATACAAGTCATAGCTCCGCTAAATCAAAAGTTATAGGCAAGGTTAAATTTTTTGCGGAAAAACAGACAAACAGAGAGACAGACAGACAGACGGACACGACAAAAACTATATACTCCCGAAACTTTGTTTATGGGGTCAAAAAAATATTAGCTATATATAGTAAATAGTGGTTAAATCTAAGTATAGGCCAAGTAATGTTATTACTTATATACACAAATTTAAGTAAATATAAATTACTAAGTAAAACTTTTTAGTGTTTAAGTAAACCAATTCTTTAAAATACAAAAATCAAGTAAAACATTTGAATTTAGTAATTGCCATATATTTAAGTAATTGATTTAAAATTTTAAGTAAATGCTTAGTAATTATCTTTTACTTATCTTTGTTATTTCAAGTAAAAAATGACTACTAAGTAAAACTTTTTTAAGAGTGTTTAGTATAGTTTTCACTTAAATCATATATTCGTATTTTCTTCTAAACATTCAGATATTTACAGCTCTATCGTTTATGTTTTGCAAGTATACTGAGAAACCAGAGGTTAGTGTGATTTTTTAGTAAATGGCATTTATTCCTTTCCTAAATATATTTATAAAATCAGATTACGTTAAGCAAAAGACCCAATACCTATACATGAAAGGAAGAAATCACTTGCTGTGGCCTTGAACACGACATTTAGATATATCTAAGACGTATATTAATAAACAATGGTTACTTTAATTCATACGTTTACTTGATAAATTCCAGTGAGTTTGAAATAAAAGATACCCCAGAGTCTAACACAATCTGTTCTTCATATTTATACATTTTAATATACAAAGACCTTAATGACAATCTAACAGTAAAACTTTATGATAATCGTTATAATTTGAACTTTTCTATCGTCAAGTCCCGCATACTCATGTATCAAAATACCTTTATCACTTGCATATATATGGGGGTTATGTTTTGTTGAATCGATACGAAAGAGCATACTCTATACTAAAACGACGCAAGCTACTGATGAAACAAGGATATCGACAATCTTGATAAAGTCAGCATTTTGCAACTAGTATTGGGTACATGTAGATGCGATGGCCAATTCAGCAGATACAAACTGTCATTAAGTCGATTGCTGACTGGTTTTGTTTTTTCATATTTGTTTGGCCATTACTCATACACAGTTGTTTTTTTTTTTCGTTTGCCCGACTATGCCAAGGAGCATGCACGCAGGGGATGCTTACTTCTCCATTCCATATGATCCCGCTTCTGATGGTTTTAGAGCTCCGTTTTCGCCCTGTTCCTGATTTGTGTTTTTCCTTTAGACTTTTAAGCCCTGTTGTTTGTTATCTCCATATTTCATTCTAGAGTGTCTGAGTTTAGCCAAACAGAAAGCTAATAATCAAATGAATCAATATACATGCAATTAATGATATAAGAAATGTGAATGTTAACTTTAAAGCTACACTTAACTGCGTTACTTCAACTAACTTAAACTTGTACATGTTCTTTGCTGTAAATCGATCTTGATAATGTGAAAATTGGTAATATTATGGCTACCATCTTATTAAAGGCATGGAAATCTCCGTTAAATCGGCTAGGTGAGTTGCCGGTAATGGAAGCCTTATTATCCCTTATGTAACTTGTGACAAATAAAATGTCTTTACATAAGACCTATATAGATCGGGCACGTCGTACATGCGTCACGACATTTGTACCACGCACGTCACTAGAGTTTTCTCTTTATAAAGATATCACAGGACTATTATTTTCTTCTTATCAATCAAATAATATATTTGTTATCTAAATACTTTTGACAGTGATATAATTAGTGTGCAGCTTGATTTTGATCAGTTCACGGTCCCCAATATCATGTTGTCAATAGTCCAAGGAACACAAAAGATGAAAATTGAGAACGTATTGATATTTTTGAACTACAAAACAAATAGTTCTTTGTTACGAATTATTTCATTTTTAGAAACAATTAAATATCAGAATTTGTTCTGCATCAGTCTTCATCAGTCTGGAGACCGAATCATTATCATTTATTTGACAAATTAATACATTTACGAGTATAAGTTATCTGGGGTAGGAGTATACGTGTATGATTGAAGATGAACAAAGTAACAATTTCCTGCACTAGTTTCATTACTGTCATAGTACGTTACGTGGGTTTTCATTTTTGAAAACAGAAATTGCGAAATCATAGATTCCAATTAAACATATTTATTGATATACATCAAACAAAACATGTAAACGTGTTTACTTCGGGAATTCCAAAAAGAGTTGAAGTTAGAAAAGACAGATCCTTACCCTATCAATTTTATCAAAAAATTATTTGTATTAAGATTAAGTCGTTTATTATTTTGTATTACATAACATTTCTTTTAAAGTGTTAAAATTTATGTATATATGTACCATCCATTGAATTTAACTTAATCTCACGCGGTGTTTCTAATGCTTTTTTCAGCTTACTGGTTTTGTTACATAAACAGTACTATCAATCCAGTGTGCTACGCACTTTGCAATGCTAACTTCAGAAAGACTTTCTGGAAGATTCTAACTTGCCGTTGTGCGCGCAATCGGACGTTGATGCAGCGTCGCATGACGTCAATATATTCATTTGGTGCTACGAACAGATGACACGCAGCTGGGTTGGACCGGGATATTTGAACACCCACGACGTGTGGGAGAGATGTGAACTGTGATGGCATTTGATACCTGTATTCCAAAAAGGAAGAATGTTTTGTAAAATGTGTATGAGCCAAAGGAAACATATGTTGTAATGGTCGAAGATGATATCAAACTATGACAGATTCCATTGTATTTATTGTTGAACGCACAATCCAAATCAATCTGCTTTGTTTGTTTTAATTTTGCATTGCCTTCTTATTCTTATGTCGGAACTTCTCTAGACTGTGATAATTTGCATGCAATTAAAACTTATCTTTTCGACTTGTTAAAAAAGTTATCATGTATATGAACATTTATAACAGCGTATACTACTGGGATCAGCATTTCGGCTTTTAATTTATCAATCTGTGACAGAACAGTTCTTCCTTATGTCGTAACAAAAATAGGCATTTGTATAGAGATATTCACAGAAATCAAAAGAAACCTCTCCTTCCAAAAATATAATCAAGATAAAAAATCAGGCTTATACTTGTACTTGCGCTATTAAGTGAGTATCATTTGCAAGAATTTCATTCGAGTTTCTTATGATAGACCTAACCAACCCCTACGGGCCCGGTGATTGGTTCATTTTTTTTTTAAATATACTTGATTAAAAAACTACAAATTACAATATTAGGTTACAGCATTATGTGAGCTTTTTTGCAATTCTCGGCCACAACAACAAAAAATATCGACCTTAAAATTTGGGATCAATGGACGAGTTTATAATTACAGGTTACTGATTTCTAATATATGTTGTTAGCAATTTCTTCTTGATTTTCTTTATATGATGGAATCTTGTAACAATCATTTTGTTGATAATAATGGTTGTACGCTACTACTTATACGGTGTACGTTTAATAAATAATGCTGCATTGTAACTTAAAAAGTTGTGTTTCTTTTTTCTTTTTAACAAAGAAGGGGTTATCTTGAATATGTATCGGTAAACCCACGTTTAATAAATTAATCATGTGGCCTCTTTTAATTAATGAAAGTATCTGTGTTTTGCATTGATCCGTTCCTGGAAATTGAATCTCGGAACCAAAATCTGAAAGCTCATTTAATCATGACTTGCTAATAATATAAAACTGATAATCCGGTCATACATCGGATAATAAGGCTGTAGGGTTTATATATTGAATAATCCAAAGGCAGTGGGACTTTTTCGGTTTCTTTTTTCAATCGTCAATCAAAAGCTAATAACTTCAGAATTTGTCATACTCTTGATATGTAATATCCCGTGGGTCTTTCATCTATTAGTACAGAAGCATGTTACAGGACATGCATATAACGACCAGGTTTCCACTTGAAACAAATTTACGATGTTGTGAGGGGATGTGGCTTCTGGGGGTATTTACACATGAACTCTTAAACATAATATGACGTATTTCAGGCAAAGAAAACAATTTTGAAATCAAATAGTTTTTTATGACTAAGTTTCAATCGCCAGATATAAAGGGAAGTGTATCACGTATAGTGCATGTTTGTTAACAGTTGAGTACATGTACGTAATGTACATGTATATATGTAATACTGTGACCGTTGGACCTCTGTCAGGCCTTGCATTTTGTTGCGGGATGGGGGGCGGTTTTTCTAATATGTCATTTTTATTTTCTCAGAAGTATAGAAGTTTATACATGTAATATATGTGTTAATTGTATTCCATTTAATTAACAAGACTTAAGAGGGCTTGTATTGGGAAAAATTAAGCTAGAACAAAAATCCTTTATAATAGAGTCATTGCTAGAAATGACAGTAGTTCTCATTAAGAGTAAATTTCTAGATGTTGCCAAATAAGTTGAAATAATCGCTCTCGATAAAAATATTTACGTATCTTTGTGCAACATTTCTGGACTTTATTAATTGTCATATATCAACATCATTTGTGGTGTAGCTTTTTAAACTCACCTGAGGCAAGATTTTTGATCGAAGAATTTCCAGTGTCAATTTGCAAGTTACTTTTCTGTAAACTTTTCTTCGTCTTCCCCAGTATCATTCGGTCAATAAAGGTTTACGTTGGTGAAGGAAATTCAGTTTTATTCAGTAGTAGACCCATGCCCTTGTTCATACTATTTATGACACTTTCAAAAGTAAATACAGAAGAAGGGCGGGGTATTTTCTCAAGAGACACTGCTTATAAAAGTTTGCTTATGTATATGTATAGTGTAGATACCACTTTGTATAAAGTACCTTTTCTTGTTGATGCTTATTCTTTAAGACATACGTAGGATATGGATACATTTATGGATGACTAAAATCCATTTATGCATTAACATATCAGTGCCTATACATTGTACACTTGCATGCAGATATGAAAGTTTTCCCTTCACCTACAGGTGTGTTGACTTAGTTTTGTTGATGCTTATGCAAACTAATACATCTTTGTTGTACACAAGAAAAGATGGCACACAAGAACAGTCGAGAACACAATTTCCAGAACAGACAATGAATTGACGGGAGGAAAACTTTCTATATTTAAATTAACTGATCTGAATTTCTTCCTGGGAAGCATTATTTGTGTTCCTGATTGACAAGCATTGTCTGTCAAAGACTCGCATGTATAGGGTATCAACAGAGGAAAAGTAGTTAGAGAAAAAGCTTCGCTGGACCATAAATATGATAATTGACAGGGGGAAAGTTCTACAGGTCCTTAAACGGCTAGCAGACATTGAGCACATTGCATGTATCGAGGAAAGACAGAAATCTTAGATGCATTTCTAAATGAATTCTTCTGTACGAAATCATAAACGAATCTTCAGCAATCAGTATTGTTTATCTATCCATTTACAGAAGCTTGGGAGAAAAAAAAGTCATTGACATGAATCGGATGTAGTATAAGAGCACGTGATTATAGTCTTTATATCATGTACCAAATTTCTGAAATAAGAAGTTGCGTGTAGCCGACCTCAAACCCTCGGAAACAATGTGGTATATCAGTTTTAATATAATTATGTTTAAAATAAAAATGAATCAATGGCACGTAAATGTGTAACCAAAACCATTTGTATTTTTTAAAATTATCTTAATTAAAAGAATTTTAATAGAAAATTGCTAGAATTTGATATTCTAAGACAACGGTAATCAATTCAAATAAAACTCCTGGTAATACATGTAACTTTTTCATAAGTTGCATGCTGCAGTTTTTATTGACGATAAAATAAGTCATTAGTAGTGAAGGTATATTGAAATGAAAATACTTTTAAAAAAACAGTAATCAAAAAAGTCTATTTTATTAAATTTGTATCTACACATTTCCTGAAATTTATTTTATGACCCCCAACATCTTTGATGTGTTGCTTTCAAAACTCCATACGTGATATCACGTTCATGCCTAAAACAACGATTTCCCTTTCCGCTAGACAGCATTCCTTTCAGTTTTTGCAACTTTTCTTTTGCATACACACATTTTGCTCTTTTGTCGGTCTCCTTTGTTAAATTTCAAGATGTCGTGGGTATATATAGTTCAGACTTTTTGACATCATAGGATCTGTTTTTTATATATTAAAATGGATTAACTCGTACATTTACGTACCTTGTCTTCGGTCATTTGTAAAGTTATTTTCTGTTAAAGTACTCTGAAGTTGACATTAAGAAATGTTCGAGTTTCTGATTGAAAATGTCTATGTATTTTTTTAGAGATAAGGTCTTCCAACATTCCATTTGAATTCACTTAAATACCGGTAGACTTTCGACCCTTTATTAGCAGTTTTATTTTTTATCTATTGATCTTTTTTAAAGATCATTTAAAACAGAATGTAGTTGCAAAATTTATATGCAGCAATATACCTTCATCACCTGCATACGGAGTTTATATATCTGAGTTGATTCGATAAGCAAGGGCATGCTCTACGTATGAATAATTTCTAAAACGAGGTAAATTATTGACAAACAAGTTGATGAAACAAGAATATCAACACTCTCGTTTAAATTCATCATTTTGTAAGTTCTATGTTCGATACAATGTCATTGTCAGCAAATACAATTTATCTTTGAGTAAAATGCTGACTGATATTTTTCACACTAATATTGTTAGTCCATTATCAAAGACCTATATATAATAAACAAATGCTAAGTATTTAAGTTTAATGTTTTATTCGAGTTGGCAGGTATTGTCCACAGTGGTCTACACAACAGTGGGGCAGCCGGCAAACTGGCATACCCCCAACATAACATAAGTTGTGCCCTCCCTGACGGGAAAAGTAGCACGCTGGGTTGACCTCATTCGTGCTACGGACACATTTCAACACAAATTTTCTTTTAATTATATTATTTTGCTTTAGATTTACATTATATAAGATATAATTTTCACAGTCAACATCACATATATCAACATCAACTACAAAAAGTCAACAAAATCAACAGTTCAATGGTTAAACTGAAGGTGACGATTTCGCCAATACGACCACTGTGAAGTATAGTCTATTGTCTTTCCCCGAATTCCTCGATCATGGATAATTCGCCAAGTTTACCCTCGTCACGCATACGGGTGAAACACAATATAGGGCGCATTAAGAATATCACACTGTTATACATGATTTTTAGAAATGTTAATATCTTTACATGTAATTTATCATAATTCATTTATAGGCATACTTATAAAGGACTTGTGTGCAAAATTTTGTTGATCTAGCCTTAACAGAATTTTAGTAAATGCAAATAATGTACCCCAAAAATGACCTTTTTTCAGCGTTATGCGGTTGCGCTTTGAAATTACACCATTTTTCAATTGAAATAATTGTTATATATCATATATTTTCATGTCAATGATCATTATCAGACTTTAGAATTTATTTTACAAATTATTTTGGTGCTTGAATTTTCAGGATTGAATAACAACTTTTGAAGATATGAAAGAAAATGTAATAGGAGTGCAATGTTATACATTTTTCACATAATTTCACCCCTCTCATTATGCCAAATAAAAATAATTTCCATATCATTTATTTTCTCAGATTTCTGTCCAAAATCACAGTGTTAATGCTCTGTTACTTACAGAAAAAAGTTGGGATAATGTAACAATTGAAATGAAATTTCATCATGTTTTAATGTGGAAAATTAAGATTTTACAAAAAACTGTAGTGTCCGTAACCACTTTCATTCTGTGAAATTAGAAAGCTCTATAAATATCTTAACTAATTTCCTAGACAGGCAGCTCATATAGATGCTGAGATGTGTTGTAATTTTCCTGATCATCACCACTGTTTGTCTGTTATCATTACAAATGTGGTTACGGACACTACAAAACCCTGTAGTGTCCGTAACCTGAATTTGAGGCAGTTTGAAACAGGTGGTGTTAAAACACTAATGCAAATTTATTCACGAGGGTCAGAAGTTTGTTTAACAAGTTAGTCAATGTACTTTATTTTTCTTTCTCATTTTGATATTGCAACTAATTTGGGAAACCCAGATTGCACCATTTTCATATACAAGATCCTTGGTGTTACATCACCTTGATATTGGCAGATGCTATTGACATCCTAGGATTTAAGTCAAATAACATTGCATTATTTTTTCATTGTTTAAGTCAACTGGTGCTACATTTAAGAAAATCTTGTTGAAATTCCTCTATTTAAAGTTAAGTTTCATCCTATTGTAAATAACTTGTAGAATGTGTAGTGTCCGTAACCAAAAGTTGAAAAATGAAATATCTTTATTTTTTCTCCATAAAATTTACAGATAAATTTTTGAAACAGTGTATTATTGAATTTAGAGATAAAAAGGTGTTTGTTAGCTGGAATTCTTTTAGATCATGTGGTTTTTTTCTTTACTGCAAGTACTGAAATAATGATTGGACAACCACAATGACATGTAAAAATAGTTAGAAATTATTATCACTAGCTACATACCCCATATTTCATGTGATTATTGCTTCATTTGTCTAGTTGCTTATTAGGTAATATCTTAAAATGTGTTAAATGCAAGTAATTTTGCATTCAAAATGTTAAACAGTTGAGAAGTTATTTGGTTACGGACACTACAAAAATTTCAAAAAAGAAAACAACAAAATTACACCAATTTCAGATAAAGTATTGCATATAAAACTGTTTGAAGAAAAATAGAATGCTTTGCAGAGAAGAAAAAATAATTGAATAAATATTAGTGAGCTTTATTCTTCAAGGTTTGACTTTTCTACTTGCACATAACACCTGTATAAAGTTACATGTGTATATATTCATTCAAAGTATATTGGTTATGGTATATGCTTTTAACAGATGAAGTTGAGATCTGAAGAATAAATAAAATCAGGAGAAACTGAAACGAGAAATAAAATGCTGAAAAAAGATAGGAAAAGGGCTTAAAAACAAAAAACTTCATCCACAAACCTGTGAAACATTAATGTATTGTGTAGTGTCCGTAACCCTTAAATTTGGTTAATTGACTTCATTGATCATTGAACCTACATTCTAGATAGTTTTCATACAACTTTAATGAATAATAGAACTTTTCTTTTGCACTTCAGTTAATAAATACATGTAGTTTAGTGAAAGATGGAAGTTTCAGGATTTCCTAAAGTGGATTTTTTTCTATTGGCATTAGTTCTGCAAGTAAATTGTTTTTACTTGAAACAATATCTAATTTGTATGTACTTTGTATCTAATAAAATTTAAATCTGATTTATAATAGTTCAGAAGTTTATAAAATGTTTTTTTTTACCACAAACCAAACGCCAATCATAAATATTTGGGTTTTGTAGTGTCCGTAACTTAATGAAGCTATCAAATTATTTTAGAAAATTTATAAAAATGAAATGTCCTATTTTAATGGAAGTATTTATATTTCACAAAACGCATAAAAAGTGTTATTTATAAATAGTTTTTTCTTTATCTATATTGGTTTTAAAGAGTTCACATGAAATGAAATACAACCATTTTAAACATAAATGTACGAAGTAAGAACTGTTTTCATTTTAAAGTATAATGCCACCTTTTTTAGTCAAATTTTTTTCCATATTTTGTATTTTTATATATTGTTTGTTTGTGAGCAGTTGAAAAAATTAGAGCTTATAAACAGTTTTTTATATTTATTTCAAAGAAAACAACACTTGTAGTGTCCGTAACCTGTGAAAATGAGGTCATTATCAGCTTATAAAAAATAAAGTTCTAATGTGAATTTCACAAAACCGTTTATGTTTGAGATCCTTTAGATACTCTACTTTTTAGAAAAAATATTTTTGGGGCAAAATGAAGACATTAATTTTTTACCCAAAAGTGCAACCTTACTGTCCCCTATATTGTGTTTCACCCGATAGTATTCGGCCAGAGATCATTCCACAGGTCCAGAATACGGAAATAGCAGGCAATTCTGATCAGCATCTTTGTCTCCTTCAACGAAATCTCTAATACCTGAAAAGACAAAAACAAAAACCCACAGCAGAAAAAGATTCTCAATAACATTTCCATAACTTTAATAAATTGGGTATATCTTACCCATGTAAAACAACGTAAGCGTAATTTAAACAAATAAAATGAGAAAGGGTATATACTTAACACCTAGCTCAAGGGTTGTGGTGGGAGGGTATTTCATAATACAGAAAAATAAATCGGATACTTTCATCACCCACCTTTCACTTTCATTGATGCATAGAAAAGGGGAGATAACCCGTAAACCTAGTGACTAAGTGCCGACACTGTATGGATGGATAAATAAATTCCGGCTTATCTAATTTATTAGTTTTTTCACAAAAAGGAGGTGAATGATGACATATAATAAAAGGATAGAGCTTTGATAACGACGCATATTGTGAGATGAACTCAAATATGCGGTATTATCAAAGACCTATATATAATAAACAAATGCTAAGTATTTAAGTTTAATGTTTTATTCGAGTTGGCAGGTATTGTCCACAGTGGTCTACACAACAGTGGGGCAGCCGGCAAACTGGCATACCCCCAACATAACATAAGTTGTGCCCTCCCTGACGGGAAAAGTAGCACGCTGGGTTGACCTCATTCGTGCTACGGACACATTTCAACACAAATTTTCTTTTAATTATATTATTTTGCTTTAGATTTACATTATATAAGATATAATTTTCACAGTCAACATCACATATATCAACATCAACCATCACATATATCAACATCAACTACAAAAAGTCAACAAAATCAACAGTTCAATGGTTAAATTGAAGGTGACGATTTCGCCACATGGGCACCGTAGGTGCCCACCGCCACCTGGTGGGGGTAGGCAACTTCAATTTAACCACCCACCATGGACTCCTACCCTACTCAAAGCCCTCAGCAACCCATCCATCGTGAACATCACTCTCTCTCATTTTAAAACAATTCTGGTTTCCCTTCAAATTAATCGTGCCTAACACCCCCCTCCCTGATTTTATATCTTTCGAAGTTATATTGCTTTCGGGTGAAACACAATATAGGGGACAGTAAGGTTGCACTTTTGGGTAAAAAATTAATGTCTTCATTTTGCCCCAAAAATATTTTTTCTAAAAAGTAGAGTATCTAAAGGATCTCAAACATAAACGGTTTTGTGAAATTCACATTAGAACTTTATTTTTTATAAGCTGATAATGACCTCATTTTCACAGGTTACGGACACTACAAGTGTTGTTTTCTTTGAAATAAATATAAAAAACTGTTTATAAGCTCTAATTTTTTCAACTGCTCACAAACAAACAATATATAAAAATACAAAATATGGAAAAAAATTTGACTAAAAAAGGTGGCATTATACTTTAAAATGAAAACAGTTCTTACTTCGTACATTTATGTTTAAAATGGTTGTATTTCATTTCATGTGAACTCTTTAAAACCAATATAGATAAAGAAAAAACTATTTATAAATAACACTTTTTATGCGTTTTGTGAAATATAAATACTTCCATTAAAATAGGACATTTCATTTTTATAAATTTTCTAAAATAATTTGATAGCTTCATTAAGTTACGGACACTACAAAACCCAAATATTTATGATTGGCGTTTGGTTTGTGGTAAAAAAAAAACATTTTATAAACTTCTGAACTATTATAAATCAGATTTAAATTTTATTAGATACAAAGTACATACAAATTAGATATTGTTTCAAGTAAAAACAATTTACTTGCAGAACTAATGCCAATAGAAAAAAATCCACTTTAGGAAATCCTGAAACTTCCATCTTTCACTAAACTACATGTATTTATTAACTGAAGTGCAAAAGAAAAGTTCTATTATTCATTAAAGTTGTATGAAAACTATCTAGAATGTAGGTTCAATGATCAATGAAGTCAATTAACCAAATTTAAGGGTTACGGACACTACACAATACATTAATGTTTCACAGGTTTGTGGATGAAGTTTTTTGTTTTTAAGCCCTTTTCCTATCTTTTTTCAGCATTTTATTTCTCGTTTCAGTTTCTCCTGATTTTATTTATTCTTCAGATCTCAACTTCATCTGTTAAAAGCATATACCATAACCAATATACTTTGAATGAATATATACACATGTAACTTTATACAGGTGTTATGTGCAAGTAGAAAAGTCAAACCTTGAAGAATAAAGCTCACTAATATTTATTCAATTATTTTTTCTTCTCTGCAAAGCATTCTATTTTTCTTCAAACAGTTTTATATGCAATACTTTATCTGAAATTGGTGTAATTTTGTTGTTTTCTTTTTTGAAATTTTTGTAGTGTCCGTAACCAAATAACTTCTCAACTGTTTAACATTTTGAATGCAAAATTACTTGCATTTAACACATTTTAAGATATTACCTAATAAGCAACTAGACAAATGAAGCAATAATCACATGAAATATGGGGTATGTAGCTAGTGATAATAATTTCTAACTATTTTTACATGTCATTGTGGTTGTCCAATCATTATTTCAGTACTTGCAGTAAAGAAAAAAACCACATGATCTAAAAGAATTCCAGCTAACAAACACCTTTTTATCTCTAAATTCAATAATACACTGTTTCAAAAATTTATCTGTAAATTTTATGGAGAAAAAATAAAGATATTTCATTTTTCAACTTTTGGTTACGGACACTACACATTCTACAAGTTATTTACAATAGGATGAAACTTAACTTTAAATAGAGGAATTTCAACAAGATTTTCTTAAATGTAGCACCAGTTGACTTAAACAATGAAAAAATAATGCAATGTTATTTGACTTAAATCCTAGGATGTCAATAGCATCTGCCAATATCAAGGTGATGTAACACCAAGGATCTTGTATATGAAAATGGTGCAATCTGGGTTTCCCAAATTAGTTGCAATATCAAAATGAGAAAGAAAAATAAAGTACATTGACTAACTTGTTAAACAAACTTCTGACCCTCGTGAATAAATTTGCATTAGTGTTTTAACACCACCTGTTTCAAACTGCCTCAAATTCAGGTTACGGACACTACAGGGTTTTGTAGTGTCCGTAACCACATTTGTAATGATAACAGACAAACAGTGGTGATGATCAGGAAAATTACAACACATCTCAGCATCTATATGAGCTGCCTGTCTAGGAAATTAGTTAAGATATTTATAGAGCTTTCTAATTTCACAGAATGAAAGTGGTTACGGACACTACAGTTTTTTGTAAAATCTTAATTTTCCACATTAAAACATGATGAAATTTCATTTCAATTGTTACATTATCCCAACTTTTTTCTGTAAGTAACAGAGCATTAACACTGTGATTTTGGACAGAAATCTGAGAAAATAAATGATATGGAAATTATTTTTATTTGGCATAATGAGAGGGGTGAAATTATGTGAAAAATGTATAACATTGCACTCCTATTACATTTTCTTTCATATCTTCAAAAGTTGTTATTCAATCCTGAAAATTCAAGCACCAAAATAATTTGTAAAATAAATTCTAAAGTCTGATAATGATCATTGACATGAAAATATATGATATATAACAATTATTTCAATTGAAAAATGGTGTAATTTCAAAGCGCAACCGCATAACGCTGAAAAAAGGTCATTTTTGGGGTACATTATTTGCATTTACTAAAATTCTGTTAAGGCTAGATCAACAAAATTTTGCACACAAGTCCTTTATAAGTATGCCTATAAATGAATTATGATAAATTACATGTAAAGATATTAACATTTCTAAAAATCATGTATAACAGTGTGATATTCTTAATGCGCCCTATATTGTGTTTCACCCGTTTGGGGTCTCTATTTCTATTATTAATATCCAGGTATATTACCAAGTCAGAAAGAAAGAACTAACTGAACTAATGTCAGAAAAAAAATATAGAAAATATGTCTTATCTAGATGTAACCCCCCCCCCCTTTTTTATTTATTTATCTATTTGAATTTTATTTCTTATTTATTTTTTAGGTGATTTGAAAGAAAAATTTGTAAAATACTTTCCTGCAAAGATTACAAACAAGATGAATGAGCACATATATACCCTAACCCCCCCCCCTTTTTTCGGCATGATTATGCTGTTCCTGTATTGTTGACAATAATTTTAAGTGTTCACATTCCCAATTTGTAAACTGCAGAATATGTTTTATGATATTTTGTAATGTATCTTGCCAGTTCTGAAGGAATGAGGTAATACAAGTACCACTTATTTTTTAAACCAAGCGCTTCCGAGGACCATGTAAAATTGATTAAATCTTGTATATACTAATTACCTTTCAAGCCAAGAAACACAATGGGGGACTTTGTATTTACCCCTAAGCATTTGTCAATGTAGATGGACTGCACCAGACATGTACCGCACACGTGACTAAAACCTTTATTCGAAATTCCTTCCAAGCTGATGCTCTATCAAAAAGGCATTATCTTACTACACCTTAAGCTTCCTACTTTGGGAATTTTTGGGAGGGACCCCCCCCCCCCTTCCCCCTGCAAAAATATGTTATGGGATAGGTTATTTAAAAAATAAACTTCAAAATTCTTTCTAGGCTGTAAAAAATGGATACAGTATATGATAGAGAGCATGAAAATTAATATGCTAAGTCAGTGGAAACCTATCCTTTATCTAATACCCTAAAATGCTGGTGAAGTTTATCTAATCTTAGCACTATGAAACTTTAACTCCTACTCACAAGTGGATTTGTATCCCCTAGCGAACCTGTATTTTACTCCAGCATGCTAGAGGTTCACGACGAAGACGAGATTCACGAAGAGATACTTTTGACTTGGCTCCAAGGTACATAAGGAGCGTAGGGACGTTAACCGAGGTTCTTACTTGTAGGAGTAACCTGTATTTGTACCCACCAGCTAATGCATGGATGTAAACTACATGTACATGTGCACCGACTAATGCATCTTAATCCCATATGAGATAATGAGTAAACATAAAATAATTAAGCTAACTGCTCAAATGAGGGATAAACACATACCATATCACATGCGAATGGCAAGTGGGTTTTAACTGATATTTTCAATGGGGAAATGCCCCCAAGATATGCATATTTTAAACAGTAAGCGCATACTATTAAAAAGAAAATATTGTAGGATATGGATCAGATTGTAACTTAGCCTGTGGAACAACATGTGTCCAACCCCCCCCAACCCCCCCAAAGAATTTGTATATCCTATACTGTTAGGTAATCTTGCCTTAAGTGATTTTTTTTTTTTAAATCTTATAATTCCCCATAAATAAAACTAGTTACCTAAACAATTTTTCCTTTGTGAGTTTAAAATCTGTGAATATAGAATTTTAACTGAAGCAACTTTTATCTGTGTGAAAATAGCAAATCTTTTAATCTAACAACTTAGAGACACCGCAGAAACCAACACTGACAAAACATTACGCCCCATTTTAAACCTTATACTGGAAGTCTCATTATAACCAGGGTTTAAACTTAACGCTCGCCCACTCGCAAATTGCGAGTAAAAATTGGTGTGGGCTCATAAAATTTGTAAGTTGTTCGCCCACGTGGCGAATAAAAATTCTGCAGGGGACCGAATTCATTCCCAGTCCCCTTACTGAAAAACAGACATTTTATGCAGGTTTTTTATTTCAAACTACAGAAAAATGAAATAAATCACAGCAGTATGGTCCTATTGTTCGTAAATATTCTTCATCTTTTCCACTTGAAGTACTACACGATTTGTGAAATTCCCTAAAACGATCGTCTTTTTTCCTAATCCGAATTTCCTCCAACTCTCTGTAAATGGTTGATACGTGAGAGATATACAAAATGGTTGATACGTGAGAGATATACAATTTTAATAACTCCCAACTACTCAGTCATATGAATACTAAGTGTTTTCACCTATTTCAGATATGTTGTAGTCAAAATATTTAACCTAGAAAATCTTATTGTGTCATTGTCAATTTATCAGTTGAAGACATGTACCAGGGCTATGTATTTATATATATATATGTATTACCAAGTTAAAAAAAAAGATGGTAAAAATATTTATTGAATACAATTTTATTTCCTTTGATTAAATATTTATATGACATCTGACTTTTATGACGTAAGAACTCCAATTTTAAACAGATGAATTTATATATGTATTTCATTTGTATCTACTTTTTGTCCGAGTATCTATGCTTTTTAAAAAAAAAAATCACAGAGACTGTGGGCTAACAAATTTAGCAGTGGGCTCCTAAATTGGAAATGTCAGGAGCCCACATGGCTCGTGCAAATTTCAGTTAAGTTTAAACCCTGATAACCCTTTTTATTTTATTTATTTATTGATTTATTTATTATTATTGCATGACCATGCATACAGCATATTCCGTAAGGAAAATACCAGCACTGCGAGCCTTGTTCAAATAAGCCTGCATTGACTTTAGCACCTGAAGAACTCTGTAATTTGTCCCTCGTCCCTTTGGCAAACTGAATAACTTGAGTGATATTGGTTAAAAGTTCAGGGACTTTAAGTTGCATTTTCCTATTTTAAGGTTCACTTTCCCTAATGAGAAAGATAACTCAAAGGAATAAATGTTAATTTCCTAATAATATTTCATAATACAGAAAAATAAATCGGATACTTTCATCACCCACCTTTCACTTTCATTGATGCATAGAAAAGGGGAGATAACCCGTAAACCTAGTGACTAAGTGCCGACACTGTATGGATGGATAAATAAATTCCGGCTTATCTAATTTATTAGTTTTTTCACAAAAAGGAGGTGAATGATGACATATAATAAAAGGATAGAGCTTTGATAACGACGCATATTGTGAGATGAACTCAAATATGCGGTATTATTCACAAACTGAATTGACGACGGATTTTCCGTTATTTCCTGATCATGACAAGAGCACACGGCGGGTGTGACCGGTCAGCAGGGGATGCTCACTCCTCCTTGGAACCTGATTCCACCTCTGATGTTTTGGAGGTTCGTGTTTACTCTGCTCGACTATTTTGTATTGGTTTATGGATTTTTGATCTCGAATACTGTTCGTTATCTCCATATGTTTCATCATAAACTTCCCTTACGTGTGTAACAATATATCTTTTTGTCTGGGTTTGTCTCCCTTCCGATTAGATACGCAACAGCATGTTGTAGGTACGAATAATTTCTAAAATGAGGCAAGCTACTAACAAACTTGTTGATGAAATAAGGATATCAACAGTCTCGTTTATATCATCATAGGCGTCGGAACCGGGGGGGGGGGGGGGGGGGGGGGGGGGGGGGCTAGGGGGGCTTAGCCCCCCCCCCCCCCAACTTTTTTTCCAAATATATACTTAGTATAGACATTGAACATTGCGTGGTAGGTTTAGCCCCCCCCCCCCCACTTTCCACTCACACGTCGCAGTATAGGTTAAAAATAGGGAAAGTGATGGTGTTTAGAAAAACATTTGGTACTGAAGTTCGAACCTACCCCCCCCCCCCCCTCCCCCCCCCCCCCCCCCCCCCCCACCAAAATCGGTTTTCGAGTTTGGGCAATTGCGAAAATCTTTTTTTTTTTTTTTTTTTTTTGCTTGTCACTGTTTTTTGTGAAGGTATAATAAATTTTTCTTTACACTCAGCACCCCCACTTTCAATTTGCTTCCGACGCCAATGATCATCATTTTGAAAGTTCTATGAATGATACAATGACCTTGTCATAAAGTCGAACGGCTGTTTGCTGACACGTTTTTATACCGATTGTTAGGCCATTATTTACACAATGTATATTGTCTACAGGGTTTTCTGTTTGCCCTTTCATGACAAGGAGAACACGGGGGATGTGTCGGGACGGCGGAGGTTATTCTTCTTCCATGGTACCTGATCCCATTTTTTTTAGAGCTTCGTACATGTATTTGCTTTGCTCATGATTTGTATCGTTGGAATGAAGCAGTGAGTTGGAATACTGTTCGTTATCTCCATGTTTCATGAAAGTACCGTGCATTCAGTCACTATAATTTGTAAATGGGAAACGCTGAAGTATTTATGTGGCCATGTGTATCAGTTTATGAAAAAAAAAGCAACAATTTGAAGAAAAAACAGCAATTTCAATGTTTGGAATTTTGTTGTAGAAATAAAACCATAGCCTTCAAGATTAACACTCATAACTAATTTTAGTGTTGAGCATAGAAAAAAAAAAAACAAATAGATTCATCGATCCATCGGCATTTTCCAAAGGATGACTACTTTTAAAACATTTACGATACCTAAAAAAGAGGAAAATTTGAATTTGCCAGTGAAATGATAGATCAAAGAGATTCTTGGCAGACAAGAAGACCTATTTTTTAATTTTGTCATCAATCCTTAATATATATGTGATAAAACTGACACCAATCTCTTAACGTTTTGATGTACACTCTTACGCCTTTGACTTCTAGACTAATACACACAGAATGTTTAAACAGATAATTAGTTTCGCGGTACTTCTTAAGTAATTCATTAAATCTTAGTGTTGGAGCAAATATTAAAAGGGATAAATCATGGGAATATTACTCTTCATATAAACATTACATTTTTCTTCGCCGTTATAAATAATTATTTTGCAAGTTCATCAATATGTCGTCTGCATATCTCCCGCGAATATCATCTGAAATATTCATGTAATCTCTTTCAGAAGGAATTGTTGTGCGTCATCTGACTTATTAAAGCTATGGTGTAAATATATTTTGATTTGAAGTCAATTTTTGAGGTTGAAGAGTTCACAGACATAAGAGTCATCTAATTTATAAATTCTATTGTCATTCCTGATCGTCACCACCTCAGTGGTGCCATCTACAATAACACGTGTATCATGGACCTTCATGGCAAATCCTTATAACAGCAGAAATCTCTCTCTCTTTTTTTTGAATACGCACATATTTTTATGTGCGAAGATCTTTAATCACGGTAACATATATCTATGCGGATATCTTATATATTTTAAAGAATTCTTCCATATAGCAAACAAAAAAAGGTAAAGTGGGCCCCAAACTTTCGTGACCAGCCGGGGATCATATAAAATATACCAATTGATTTGTGAAGTATCATCTTCAGAGGTTTAATTTATAAGTCTGTGTTTGACGTCCCCCTGTTCTTCAAGTGTTTGGTCATGTAACACCCCCTTCGATTTATTACCACTTACAAGTACCGGGGTATCGGATAACTGGTATCGTTTACCAGGATATGAACCCACTGTGCAGAAATATCCGCCGATGAATCATGCATTATTCAGCAATCGACTTAAAATAATTTTACATCAGTAAAATTAATTGATTTAAGTGTCTACTGAATTTCGCAATTAAAAGTAGAGGAGAAAGTGACGATCTTTATAGAATCTTTCTGTAACAATTCATTTTTGCGTTCTGGGTTGAATTTCCACACAAATCCATCTCTAGATACTTTAAGGTAGTGTGGACTTTCTAAATCCTTAAGGTACTCCTGCCGTCGTACAGAGAGCCGTGGAGACCAGTCCTTGTCTGATAAATCAAACCTTCCTTATCTCATATATATTTTTTTAATTTTCCAAAAATGATTTAAATTTTGTTAAATTTATTAATTTTTAATAAAATTATTAATTTAAATCCAGTTAAAATAATTAATATAATCTACGCTTCAAAACCTGGAAATGGCTGGAATAACTCACAGGGGGCCTTTGACATACCCTGGTACTATGTTTGATTTTACGTTCTGTAAATATTCACGTTATCATACAAAAAGGATTTATTTTCTGCATACATGGTCATCACGTAAAATCAAGCAAAGTTACTGGCCCCTTTGGAATAACCAATCATTTTTTAAGTGCCGAATAAAACAGCATCAGTATACAGCAAAGTGGCTATTTTTTACTTTATTTTTAAACCATTCATTACAAATTGAAACTACAGTGCTGTAAAATTGGTGATGATCAGGACCTCGAAGACATTTGTATAACAATTACTTATAATATAGGTACATGTCGCAAGTTGCAGCAAAAAAAAAACAAAAAAAAAACCAATATGTGTTTGTGAAACACTGATGCCCCCTATGGAAACATAACGAAGATTAAACTTTTCTTAAATGCAAATTTAATAAATTATATTGGTACCCAAAGTAGGGTATTCTAACTGGAAATACGATTGTGAAATATGAAAGAAGATCAAGGTTAAAGATTTTTTTATAAGTACGGAAATCTCCCAGGTCAAGGTCAAATGCCAAGGTGATTGGTATCCAATGAAAGGTCTTGCCACAAAGAATACATGTTTGAAGTATGGAAGCCCTAGTCCTAACCCTTCAAACGTTATGGCCAAGGTTAACAATTTTAAAAAGTAGGTCAAACTCCAAGGTCAAGGTCAAAGTTCTTGATATTGAATGAAAGGTCTTGTCACAAGGATTAAATATGTAAAGTATGAAAGCACTAGCCCTAACACTTTCATACTTTACATATTAAATCCTTGCAACAAGACCTTGCATTTGATAGCAAGATCTTTGACCTTGGAGTTTGACCTACTTTTTAAAATTTTCAACCTTGGCCATAAATTTAAGGGATAGGGCTTCCATACTTCACATATGTAGTTTTGTGGCAAAACCTTTCATTGGATACCAATCACCTTGATCTTTTGATCTTGACCTTGGAGATTTCCATACTTATGAGAAAACTTTAACCTTGGCCTACTTTCATATTTCACAATTGTATTTCCAGTGAGAATACCCTACTTTTGGTACCAATATACTATATAGTATTAAATTCGCTATGTTCATAATGTTGCCATACGGGGACATCAGTGTTTCACAAACATATCTTGTTTCTCTCTAAAATAATGAGCATTTCATAAAATAAAGTAGATCATGGATGTATGGATCAATAAATAACTAAGATTTTTCCCCCACTTTCTTTTTTGTTAATTATTTATTTATTTATTTATTCCTTTATTTATTTTCATTAAAATTCTGATTATTACCATTTTTTAAAAATAAAATAACCAAGTAGGTAGTAGTTGATGAAACAATGACACCCACGATTTTAACATGTTTATGATATCCTAGTAACCAAAAACCAGAAATACCAAGAAATGTCGACCTCTTTTCTTTGAAGTTTTCTTCAGTGTCATTTAACTGGCGTCTCGACAAGAACTCCGAGGAAGCAATATCCCCCAGAATCAACGGGATAGGGAGGTAGGAGAAATATGTCGAGTGATTATCGAATCCCAGACCGAGAAAAAAACAATTATTTCAGTCATTTCTCAAATAGATAACTTACAAAATTTACTGTATTGCGGATTTTTTTTTCTAAATTGATTTCACGCGTTGTCAAAATAAATCACTGAGAGAACTGAAATTTTGTGTTTAATTAGTATCAAACATCTGTTAACTTCTTGGATTTTTCTTACTCCTTTTTATGTAATATCATATAAAACGAAGAGAAAATAGTCAACAAAGTTAGGAATTTTATATATTTTTCGTATTCCGTATATAAGTTCAATTAAAACTGGATTAATGTGTACATAGGATGGTAAATTCGGGTTTGGTTCAAGTCGCAGGCAGCAAATCAATGATGATATGATAGTATCTCAAGCCCTAGTCGCATAAATCTATCACTGCCTGCACAAACTCTGATGTGTGCGTAATAAATTTGCTAAACGAAAAAAGCAAGCATTAAATATATACCGATCTGATAACGATAATATTTTGAAATATGTTGTTGTCTGTATATTGTATATGATGGAGAAAGTCTCTGATTTATTTTATCCCATGATTTCATTATAAGCATATAAATTTTCCTACAGATATTAAGCTCACTATCTAGATAAATAGCCATTGATATCTGTTTTTCGGAAATTCTGACAGACAAAAGAGATATTTATGTATAGTGTTTCAATATTCCCCCTGTATAAAATCTTTAGAGTATATACAAGAAACCACTGCATCATTCATAAATGCAGAATTACAAACATATATAGACAAGTATATCAGAACTGGACGTGAAAAAATGACGTCTTTATACTGTGACAAATTATGGAAAAAGAATATTATTTCAAAGAGCATAAACTGTTACGATATTTCAATTTCGTAGACAAGATCAATAGTATTGTTATGATGTTTGGTGAGTATCTAGTGGTAAACATGGATGAAACGAATCAAGCTGACATACGATATACCCCCAACCAAACCAACTGATTTTGTCAGATTCTAACACAAGAAATTATTGGAGGATACTATGGCCTCAATATTACTATAGAAAACATCTTGGGTAACTTCTGTATATCAAGCATGTTCCATTGAAGAAGATGATTATTTTGTGTAATAAAACTACCACAAAAAATGATGGAATATGCATGTTCTAGTTTATTTAAGCAAGTTTCTCTCAAAAGTTCCTTTGTTTTTACGTAGCCTCTCCAAATCTTCAGTGGGAACTTCGCTTAAAGCCGATCGGTTCAAGTTTATGAAAGGCTCTAGCTTTCCAGCTTTGAACTGAAAGACACAATGCATACGTTGTCATTTCGTTAGTAACCATACTAGTAAGAGAATTGCAGTAAATCACTCTTTAGTATCTTCATTAAATTTCTACATACGCAATCATCAGCAGATGTTAAAAAGTCCTATCTGGTATATATTCATGATCTATACCTATTCTAACTTAGAACTATTGCATTATGGCTCTCTACTAATTAAAAATTTCTGCATTTTCATCGTGTGACATTTTGTTAATCGCATAAACATTTAATTACTTTGTAGTTAATAAGACGACTTGCAGATTAAAATATGATTGTAATCTTTTTGCTGCGTGAGAAAAGGCTATAGAACATCCAATACCTCTTGTAGAGAACCTTGGAATTCCGTGTTTGTCCTGCAAGGCAGCCATTATTTCATCCAGAAGTTTGGCCTTGTAAACTCGGTTATGCTTCTACAAATTAAAAAAAAAACAAAAAAATATTACTTTTATTCATTTTACAAAAGGTTGTCTTGTCATTACCTACATTCACGTAACAGATCTTCCTAGTAAAGATTCCCTAAAATGAAATTGATTTAACAAGCCTAAACTTATACAAACCCTTACAAACATAAATGCACAGAGCATGTAGAGGATTCTAGTAAATGTTCTACAAGGTCTCATTCTTTACTCCTCACGAAAATATTAACAGCAGTAAAGTGAAACATATGGACATAACGAACAGTATTCAAGGTCAAAAGTCCATTATGATAACACAATACAAAATAGGAGCAGAGTAAACTCGGACCTCCAAAACATCAGAGGTGGGATCAGGTGCCATGCAGGAGTGAGCATCCCCTGCTGACGGTCACACCCGCCGTATGCTCATTGTCACTGAACTGGAAATAACGAAAAAATTCATCGTCAATCCAGTGTACAAGTAATAGACTAACAATAAGTATTAAAACGTCAGTCAGCCTTTGACTCAATGATAAATTGTATTTGCTGACAAAATCATTGTATCGACCAAAGAACTTACGAGATGATGACTTTAAATGAGACTGCTGATATTCTTGTTACATCATTTTGTTTGTCAATAATTTACCTCAATTAGAAATTGTTCAAAAGTAGAGCATGCTATTGCGTATCAATTCAACTCAGATATATAAACTCCGTATGCAGGTGGTGAAGGTATATTGCTGCATAAGTAAGGGAGGTTGACAATCGTAAGGTTAAAGTCATCACGTTTATCATAGAGCTTGGTTGTTAGATTACCATTAATGTCTTTCTCAACTAAAATATCCAAATATGAAACAGATGTGTCACACTCTGTGGTATTTTTTATCTCAAGCTCACCGAGAATATCGTATCGACATTAGAATGGAAGTTAATTGACAATATGTCGATATATCTGAATTTCGAGTTGAAGGCCACAGCAAGTGTTTTCTTCTTTTCATACAAATTCTTCTTCAAATGAATACAAAAATACGTCTGATAATAACGAGGCGCAATTGGTACCTGTGGGATTTCCAATATATTGTTGAAAGACCTAATCTCCAAAAACCACAAAGATATTGTCAATCGAAAACTCAAGCATCTTTTGATGTCAACTTTAGAATACTTGTGTGTGCAATCAGAATTTTTTTTAATAAGATAATTTTGCAAATGACCAATGACAAGGTAAGTATATTTACGAGTTCCATTTTTTTGAAAAAGCAGCTATCAATGAGATCAAAAAGCCTGGACTTTAATTTATCATGTGGAATGGTTGTGTTTAAAGTTGAAAAGTCGTAAGTTTCTAAGCTGTTGATTTTGGTAGAACCTTATGATTTTATATTGTCCAAAAGTTCCTTAGAATTTTTAAGTATCCACATCTGATTTACACCACGTCTTGAATATATTGTTGCACAGTACTCTTGAAGTTTTTCCTTCACTACTGTTAATATCTCAGTGAGGAGTAAAGAAAGAGGCTTGCTTGAACATTTAATGGAACCCATTATGATCTTTGTTTGTAAGGATTCTTATGAAGTTTCGGAATCCAGTATAGAAATGGTAGTTTAAGGTCATTTTGTTTCTTTGGGATCTTAAAAATATTCAAAACTGACATATGTTTTTGAAGAATTTCCTAAGAAAGAGAGCTATGAGTATAAGTTGGATTACCACTTGTAGAATTAAATCCAAGTTCATCTAAAATACAATTTATATAATGAGCCTTACAAACGAAGTCAATGTTGTTACCTGCTTTATCACAAGGGACCAGTGCGTACTGATCATGTAATCTATCTAATTCTTTTTTCAGTTCTGGGCTGTTGAATCCAGAAGAATAGATGGTTTTCATATTGCCCCTCAATCTTTTAACACGAGACTGTTACATAGATGTGATACATTTAATCCATTCTGACAAAGTGTTAACGTCTTTTTTTATATATTTGGCCCATCGTCTGGCGAAATCTTCTACAGAATCCATAATATTTATGAAATTCCGACGCCAGTTGAAAGATCGAGGTTCCCTACACTGAAAGAAATACCTAGTTGATTTAACTAGTGTGCCTAGTAAAGCGTTCGACGTGATTAGTAATCATCTGTTTACTAGCTAAGATAGTGCAAAGTGGAGTAATCCTTAAATACCTAGTGAAAGTTTTATAAGTTCTTAAATTTACTAATGTTATCTAGTAAATCTATCCAATACCTAGTAAAACTACTTTTGAGGTAGTGATTGTATGGACAGTAAATTTACTAGTCTTCCCAGTGACTTTCACTAGTTATTTTTTTACAGTGTATATTAAGGACAATTTAAAATTATTGATCTAAGAAACTCATTATAAACTATATTTACGTTACCTGTAATAACATGTCCAACAGGACTATAGTTATAGGGTGAAGAAGAACATGAACACGATGGATGATTGTTTTTTCAGGTATTCGATATCCAATGCCTGTAACGTTTTCTTGTAATTAAAAGGTTTGCAAGCAATAGCCTATGTATATATATTTACAGGAAATATGAAGTGTAGTCTTTAACTTGCTATGCAAGACTGGACCCTTTCGTGATTAAGGATATTACTTATATTAAATGCGTCAATTCCTTTGTTGGCATATTGAAGTTTAAGGAAAAGACGGATTGTTTTATCTGCAATTTTTTTAGTAAAACATGGGAATTGAAAAAGCCTATGATTTACAACACCCATAATCACAGATCCGAGCCTATATTCTGGTGTCGAGGAATCAAAAAATGGACTTTCCTTGACCTTTTCAAGAAGACTATTTAAAAGTTTTAAAGGGACAGAGTAAAGTTTGGTGCGAACATGATGCAGACCTAACTGTTGATTGACATAAGATAGTAATGAATAAAAAAACATCGTGTATTAAAGGTTTATTGTAAGACCGATGCCCATGACTACGCTTACATCAAAAGTCCCATCACATTTACATTGTTAAACTGTGGACTGGAAAGATTTCCAACACTATCAACATTGTAAAGTGGGAGGGTATACTGTAATCGGTATGTCCGTCCATCTCTTATCCGCAACTCCTCTTATACCATTGAGTGAAATTTAATGAAACTTTCACAGAATCTTTATTACATATTTTTTTTTATTATTACATTAAATCTCTCCTATTTTACTTTTTGATCCGACACATATGTTCCGTCCGTCACAAAAACTTTAACCTTGTCATTATAACCATAACTTTTGATTTAGTGGAGCTATAATTTTCATATTTCATATGTGTATTCCATGTGATAAGACCATTCTTTAAAACAACAAATTTGACACTTTTGACCTTGACCTTGGAGTTTGAAAAACTACTTTTACGATATAAAAAATTTCAAACTTTTATTTTTAACATAACTTTTCAATAAAAAGTACTAGGATTTTCATATTTCAAAAATTTATTCTTTGTGACAAAAATTTCAATGAATACCAAAACTTAGACCTTTTGACCTTGACCTTGGAAATTTACGTACTTTGATTGAAAATAACTATATCCTTGACCATAATTTTTGAACGGTAAGGGCTACGGCTTTTATACTTCACATTTTTTATTCTTGTAAGAATTTACCAAAATTTTATACCAAGAACATTGAAAACCTTTTGACCTTGACCTTTAGATATATTTAACTACTTTTTAAAAATTATAACCTTATGTCACGATATAACTTTTGAACGGTAAAAGATACAAGGACTTTTATATTTCACACATGTATTCTTTGAAAAAGACCTTTCATTGGATACCAACAACTTTGCTCTTTGATAAACCTTGACCTTGGAGATTTACGTACTTCTCTGAAAAAACTATACCTTGACCATAACTTTAAAACAGTAAGGGCAAGAGGGTGCTTTCGTATGAACAATTTTTAAAACGTATGTAATTTGTGACAAACAAGTTGCATGCCAAGAACTTTGACCCTTTGACCTTGACCTTGGAGTTTTAACTACTTTTTAAAAATGTTAATTCAAATGTTCACAACTTTCTGTAACGGTAGAAATTATATTAAATTATTTTAAATATATGTATTTCTGATTATGGCAAGACCACACGCGCGGGATACCAAAAACTTTGACCTATTGCACCTTGACCCTAAAAATGGATATGTTTGCTCCCACAAAGATGGACCGAAAGCGTTATACATATATTTCATCAAATTCTTTGAATTTGCTTGTTTAATCATCAAACTTACTATCTTGCTTATGTTGCAATATATCATCATACGAGTTTATGTTTCCAAGTCATTATCAACAATCTCTTTTAATGTTAACATTTTGCAATTCTATGTCCGATACTATGACATTTTTGCAAAATGTTGTATTAGGCGAAGATTCTCTAAGTTTTTGAATTTGTGTCTAATCCTTTTGACCTTTTGTCAATGAAATATGTTCAATTCATTCTATGACATTGTTTCAAATATAGAAGCTATCGTTGAATCGAACTTTGACTAACGTCTCTATACAAATTGTTAGGCATTATCTTCACAATATTGTTGTCTACGGTTATTCCTCGTTAGCCCGGACGGATATACTCAGTAACAAAGTCAACAGTAGGTGCCTACTCCACCATTGCACCTGATCCCACCTCAGTTTTCAGAGGTCCATTATAGCTTTGCTCAAACATGTAATTTGAATTGTTTAAATGGACTTTTGCGAATGATCGATGTTCGTTTTCTTCATGTTTCATAATTACAAAGTGGCTCAGTGGTTAGAGCGTCTGCTCTAGAGTAAGGAGTCGATCCTTACGTCGCGAGTTTGAATCCAACCGTGGGACGTGGAGACCGGTTCTTCGGATGAGACCGTATAAACCGAGGTACCGTGTCGCAGTAGGTACTGGCACGAAATAGATCCATCACTGCTCAATGGCCCTAAGTGCCGAATATAGGACAAAATTTGTAGCTCTCCACCGGCAAGTGGTGGCATCTCCATATGAATGAAAAATTCTCCGGACGTTAAACAATATGCAAATATGTACAATCAATCATAATAGTAAAAAAAACGTCACTAGTTCTATAGTTACATTAAAATGCGGTTTTTTTTCTTGCTTACTTGTGTGAAATTTATTCAATTAAGATGATATGAAAATAAAAACTTGAAAGTATGTAATTTCATCCAATACAAATCAGACGGCAGTTCAGATAAATGATAAATTATATACTTTTGTAATTTTTATTACAGATAAAACGTAAACATCCCTCTTATATACAGAAATACCTCAGGGGGTACATATAAGTACGCTCATTAATCAAATCTGTAAACTGCAACCTAATAACACGTTCTTGAGAAGTGTCCAAATACAGTAGCGCTTTTTGTAATTTTTTTAAAATAAAGTCAAATATTCTGCATGCTACTTTTTGGGTGAATTTTATAAAATTAATATTATTTATTTTTGGGACAGTTCGCTAATTAAGCCAAAACTTAAGTACAGCATTCACGGGCCCTATAAAGACCTTTATCATTATCACTTTGTGTTTGGGGATGTTAGTATTTTTCATAATACGTTAATTTTCTTCCTCTACAGTTTTGATTTAAAAAAAGAAAATTAAAAAATCGCCAAAAAGTCGATACATTCAATATATATAAAAGGAATGTGGTGACATTACCTATATAAGTAATACATGTAACAGTTACTGCACGGTTGACATGAAAGGAAAACTAAACAGGGTCATGTCGCAATCACATTTTTAACCAGAAGTCTCTGTCGATACTGTAGCTCTACTGGTTTGTAATTTTAACAAAGAAAGAGAAAGGTAGCATTTGGACCTGAAACTTCTTAAGTTTTTTAGTAACCATGTTACATGTAACACCATTCATCGAAATCAAAAACCAATAAACACAATTTTGGATCTTAGTATAGTCTACTTGTGTACCAAGTTTTATTGAAATCAGACCAATTCTGTAGGAGGAGTAGGTATTTCACAGAAATTTCTATTTTTAGTAACCACACCAACACCGTTCATCGAAATCAAAAACGGATATACAGAATATATCGTAGAGAAGTCTACTTTTGTGCCAAGTAATATTGAAATCAAACCAAATCTGTAGAAGTAGTAGCAATTTGAAAGTATTTCACAAAAATTTTATTCTAGTAACTACGTTACGGCAATACCATTCATCGAAATCAAAAACCGATAAACAGAATTGTGTTTCTCAGTGTAGTGTACTTGTGTGCCAAGTTATATTGAAATCAGACCACAACTAGGAGGAGTAGCATTTTGAAAGTATTTCACAGAAACTTCTATTTTTAGTAACTAGGGCAACACCGTTTATCGAAATCAAAAAGCTAAACAGAATTATGTATACATATACATTTGTGTGAATTTATGAAATTTGGCATTTTGAAAGTATTTTACAGAAATCTATTTTTAGTCACTAGGGCAACAACGAAATCAAAAAGATATACAAAATTATATTGAAATCAGATCAAAACTGAAGGAGGAGAAACATTTTGACAGACAGCTAGACGGACGGACACCTTACTATCGCATAAGCTCTTGTGCTCGCTGACAAGTAGAGCTAAAAATTACTTGCATTGAATGTCACAATTTTGTTTTTCATACATAGGCGTCGGAACAAAGGGGGGGGGGGGGGGACCCCCCCCCCCTTTTTTGTGTAAAGAATGACATATTAATGGTGTTGAGCATTGGGGCGTAGGTTTAGCCCCCACCTTCTCACTTTCAATAGACAAGTTCCATTTCGGGTCCAAAAAGGGTAAGTGGTAGTGTTTCGAATAAAAAATTGTTACCGAAAGAAGTTCGATATTAAACCCCACCCCGCCCCAAAGAAATAGGATTTTCGTGTTTGCACAATGGACAAATTTCCTTTTTTTTTTTTTTTTTTTTTTGCTTGTCAAGTTTTCTTTTGTATATTTCTTTTTTTTTCTTTCACTTAGCCCCCCCCTCCCCACTTTCAATTTGCTTCCGACGCCAATGTCATAAATTTTGTTTTATAGACATTTAAAAAACAGTTAAGATTTTACAGATTGATAATCTTATTTCATAAGATACAGATTTTTTTCCCTTGCCTGCAGATTTGATTTTTTTTTTATGAGAAGAAAGAATTTTCAAAAAAGTTGATGCATTTCTCACAAATAAAATTCATAATAGCTCAGAAAAAAATACTCTTTAGTAAGTAGGTTACAAACCTCCTTAAAAAATAAACTCACCTTAAGTCCTCTTGCGGGGGATACAAGACAAGACACTATCATGAAAACGAAACAAAGGGAGAACAATTTCATCATTTTTCTTATGCCTATATATTGCACCAGAAATTGGTCTCCATCTTATAAAGTTTCATCAAATTGAATTACATTCCCCTTAAAAATAATTTATTTTGAAATTTGTCAGGTAAAACGGAAAGAATCAGTTAAAAGAATTTGAAAGAAGCTTGTTAAAGCTGGATAAATTATCATTAACACATTTCTTTCTAGGTTTTTAAAAAGATTTCCTGGCCTTAACATGGCATTCTAAAAAAAAAAATTAATGAACATTTATGAAATATTTAAAGATATAAGAGACACCGACGTAATCATTAGGAGAAAAGAGGTAATTACCAGAATTATTTCCATCACTTGCTTCTTTTAATGGGGAAAAACAGTACAAAACAAACTTGGTCTTTCCTAATGAGTGGCTTAATATGCCTTTCTTGAAAAAAAAACATATTGCATATATGCAGTGTAACATTACGTCAATACCATAAAAACCTTCGGATATTGCAACTAACATCAGAGGGACTGTCTCATTTTGCAGCATATGATATGTCTGCACATAATTGAAAATTGCAATATCTTTACATCGACTTCAAAAAGGATTAATAAATGTGCATTTTCTTCAGATAATCTCGCATACTTGTTTAAAGAGCTTATATTGGAGAAGGTACTCGGTACATGCGCAACCTTCTGTCACGGGTAAAGGATAGAGGTATGCACGTTTTTTTTTTCATTATCAATATATGATATGGATCAGCAATATACCTGCATACGGAGTTTCTATATCTCAGTTTATTCGATACACAAGAGCATGTTCTACGAATTAAAAATTTCTAAACCGAGGTAATTTATTGACAAACAAGTTGATGAAAGAAGAATATCAACAGTCTTGGTTCATTATTTATACACTGAATTGACGACGGATTTTTCCGTAAATTCCCGATCATGACAAGGAGCACACGGAAGGTGTGACCGGTCGATAGGGGATGCTCAATCCACTCCTCTATGGCTCTGATCCCACCTCTGATGTTTTGGAGTTCCGTGTTTGTCACATGAGCCAAGACCAGGCCTGGGGCCATAAAACTTCCACAAGCTCACTTTGATCTCAGTCTCACTTTCCCCCGAGGAATATATGGTGGAAAAGTGAGACTGAGGTAAAAAGTGAACTTGTCTGAGTTTTATGGCTACCATTGTCTAGTTGTTCTGCTATAATGTGGCCCTACCTTTTACCTGGGCCAAAATTTTCACACTAAACTAGTCTTTGTCTCAACTGAGTTTAATTCAAATACCAAGTCCACTATGCACCACAAAAGGCCCATAGACCTAATGGATCAACTGCGAATCAATTAGCAAGGACCATGCGATTTACATTTCCCCCCTTCACTCGTGCTACATACCAAAATTGGTTGAAATTCTAGTTCAGCGGTTCCTGAGTAGAAGCTGAAAATAATCAAATATCAAGACAGACGAAGGATGACAACAGATGCAATAGTATATCCAAGTGACCTGAATGACTCAGGTGACCTTATTAATGGTAAACATGTATATAGTTTACGCAAAAAATTAAATGATATACAAAAAGAACAGGTATTTTAATCAATTTATTGAAAAGCATGTACAGACTCCTATTAATAGTTATACTTTAACTTTCTCATTTGATAACAATTATCGTAATAACTATAACAAATATCACAGGCTCGTGGCACTTAAGTTTTATCACAGTAAGAGAGATACATCAAACACAAGGGTACAAACTGGAAATTCTCTATATTTGACAGCTTAGGTTTAAGTTTATTGTATTTTACTGTTTTTACATCCAAGGTATGATTATACCTATTAAAAGACTCCATCATTTCTCTACAAGTAGAAGGTGGTAAAAAAGGGGGGGAAAAAGAAGGACATTCATTCAACAGAATAAATTTTAAGGCATAAATCAAAGGACACATTGTCAATCAATTCAGACAGATAAAACCTATTTTATCCTAAGGAACTATAACTGATAAGAACTATAACTGATAAAGTAATTGTTTGATTTTTTTATATTTAAAAAAAATAAAAAAATATCATATAATCCACATGCATGTATGGATAAAATGTCCGGACCTTTTTAATTACATTGTTTTTCATATCATGAACCATGGCAATTTGTCAAGTATTTGTTCAAAATTAAACACTGCAAATGTGGGAGTTTCAAATACATGTACAATTTAAGCATATTGAAAGCAAAACCAGAAGCTAAATTATTTTCATTCCCTATCCAATTTACAAAAAATGTTGGATGTAAAAAAGAATTTAAACTTCAAAATTTCAGAGTTCATTTTCAAACTTTAAACAGCTAGCTGCAACACTGAAAAATCATAAACAATCAAAACAATAAATAATTAATCTCGTATAATGTACAAGCAAACATATCAATGCCTAAATTAGCTGCCATCAGACCTTAGGCTTTGTTATATAGGCCTTTTTTGATATACAGTGTTTACTTTTTACTATGAATATATATATAATCAGTTTATTTATTAACTTACCTAATCAATTATGAAGATTGCAAGAATAAATCTATAGATCTGCAAAAATTGCAATGCCTCTTTATAATTTGTGACCGGAACCTGATAACCCAACAAATCATCTAACTTTATATCAACAAGATTATTGTAAATGGTACAATATATGCTTATCTTGCTTCTTTTGAACTAATTTACTTCAAATTTTCTTTTACCTTAAATCTAAAAATCATAAATAAAAAAGAAATTAAGGATCATGTTTCAATCCCTAGTAAGTAGAAAACCAAAAGTTCAAGTCCTGTCCTGAAAAAATCTTAATATTTTGTGAGATATATAAATAAATGTAAAAGAACAATGAAAATGAAATGCAAAAACATCACTGAAGAGATACATCTATAAAATGTAACTGTACAGTTTAACAATGAAGTTCACTAAAAAATTGAAAAAGCATAGAACACTTTAATGACCATTGACCATTACTTTTAAACATTCATGACAAATCCCAAACAAAACACACAACAGTCTATAAGCAACAGGCTAGACATGTCATCAATTCTAAAAATAGCATTCTGCACTGCTTGATATTTGTGAATACCTTAAAGGTAGCATATTCTTAACTTAAGGGACTCCGACCCTCAGTCAGGAAGGACAACTCTTTAATTCATAATTTAATTCAAAAAGTCTTTAAATGAAGCTTGAACATTAAATCTTTTCGTGCAACAATTTTCATTATATGCCTCTCAATGTGCTTCAAGGTTCTTTGAACTTCTCAGAAAGGTCTAATTAAAAGTAGAAATTTTTATCCCGTAAAAGCATTTTTAGATACCAATGTTTATTAACATGATATGAAATTAGAAGTGATTTATGGAGCTTTGCAAAGAACCTTGAAGCACATTGAGAAGCAAAAAATGAAAATTGTTGCATGAAAATATTTAATTTTCAAGCTTCATTTAAAGACTTTTTTAATTAAATTATAAATTAAAGAGTTGTCCTTCCTGGCTGAGGGTCGGTGTCCCTTAAGAACGAAAGTGAAAAAAACCACACAATGAATGAACATCTAATTACATGTATGAGTTAAGTTGAGCTTCAATATCTTGAACCTGGTGGGGCTGAGAAAAAAATTACAAGATATCCAAGGATTCAACATATCAAGGGTAAAATACTTGAAGAATATAAGGTAAGGACTTCTATGTCACTTCGGAATATCCATGGTATACTATTCGCGATATCAGAGTTTGAGATAGCGTAGTTCAATTGAATACACAAATTAAAGAAGATGCTGGCATTGTTATTCTACAGAAACTGGTTTGTGTGAACATTTTCAAGGGGCATTAGTCTGTAAACTTTAAAGAAAACCCACTTCAACCAAGAATATTTTATCATAGAAAATTTCAATTTTTAATCCTAGTGACAATAAAAATAAAAGTCTGGATTTTTACTTACTATTGAGGAAAGAAAATAAAAATAAACACAGTCATACCATAATACCTTGATCAAAACTATGAAAAGGTTTGACTGTGTCAATGGGAAACAACTGTGATACATCTACTATCAAAAAAAAATTTAAAAACATACTTTGAATGAATTATCCACAATTTAAGCCACTTTTAAGATTTTTAAGGTATTATCAAATTATTTGGTCACTTTTATTATAAAATAAATGCTGCATTGCTAATTTGCTATTGAGCTTAAGTATTTCAATATATCACTGTACAATCAACAATAAACACTGCTCTCCTTTTTTTCTTAACAAGGACATTCCTCATTTCCTATTGCAATGTTTCAACTTGAAATACTTTTTCAAGCATATACGAGGGTTGTCTCGTAAAATCGTGGACAAGTTGTCTCGCATGAATAATAATCATCACTGCTTTCTGAAATTTTCACTACTTCTTAGTACATAGGAAATAGGGGTATATGCATAAATAAACGAATTATGAGATTTAATAGCGAGCGCAGCGAGCTCAATAGACTAACGTGTTAGAACAGAGGAAATTCGGATTGAAATTTGTACATACGTCAGCCAAATTTCTCTGTGCAACATTCCCAGAATTCCTGCACTACCCAATGTCCTTTGCGCGAATATTGCCGAATAAATAAATAAATAATAACGTAAAGCATATATCAACTTTCAGTTTGTAAAAATCTGTGAAACAAGAAATAACTCTGCAATGTTTTTCGACAAAAATTGCACTAGGGCAAACAGATTCCGACGAGCTTTGTGACGTCGTATGACGTCACAGCTAAGAAAACCCACTTAAAGTGGCTGATCTCAAGTGTTTTTGATGGTACAACTGCGCTCGCCCCAACGGTCACACTGTAAAACATATTATTATGTATTGTATCGCCTTACGGCGCACAATAAAAAGTGCCTAAAACAAGTACCTCAAGTTTCATTTTTGCACTAAAACAAAAGTTGAATAAGCCCCACTTAAATTTCGAAATTTCATTGAAGCACATACACAGTCTCCATAAACAATTGAGGAATCAATCTGGCATAAATGTACGATCTTCTGATGATTTATTAGTAAGATACGGACAATATTCCAACATCATTCAACTAATAGACAATCTTATATTGACGCGGTCAATATTGACAGCGTCTTTAGCTATTACAATTGCAGTTTATCTGCATGTCTTGTACTACCTCGGGACTCGAAAAAAGACTTTTAAAAACATATCATTTATATTAAAGATTTGGCATTTTTGGGGGGGATTTTTTCTTTCAATTCATTTAAAGTTTTATACGGCGCTATTACACCATCTAAATCATAGCGAACTGATCTCCGGTGCGCCGTAACGTTACCAAACGTCACCATTTTTCGTGTGTTGTGTTAACCATTTTCCAATTTCAAATGTTCAGGAAACTGTCAAAAATTGACCAAATGCATTGAAAATTTTAAGAAGACAAGAAAATAAATTGTGGAATTGAATAAAGATAATTTCTACCCTAATCTTATATATTTAAATCCTTTGTTTCAAACCAATACTCCTGTATTCTCTTATAAAACCTTCGTTTTTTGACCGTGCGCCGTAGGGCCTTACCCTGTGCATTATAAAATCTATATGTTTGTGTATATCTTATCCAAAACATTATAATCAACTTAAATATGATAGATAACATTCACTGAAAATTTCAGCTTATTACGTCCATTATTTTTCGAGAAAAACGCTTTGTCCACGATTTTACGGGACAACCCTCGTACATTAAGTTGAAAAAAAAATATAGACAAAGTCACATCAATTAACCCAATATTTAACCTAAAATCAAATTTCTTACATCAAACTTGCAAAATCAATATTTAAGTTACTTGTGTTGCATTTTCTTGGCTATTTTCCACAGGTTTGGCCTTCTAGGAGTCTGCAAAATAAAAGGAGAAAGATTTTATACCCAAATTGCACTATGGTTGCATGCTTCAAAAAATTGATTTTAAAATTTTTTATATATATTTTTTTCAAATATTCTATTTTAGCCAGAGAGTTGACAGGTAGCTTAGCTTAAAATCTTTTTTTTTAAGTATTTTTAAAATTCATATATACATATTTATTGATGAGTTTGTCCATTAAAATCAGCGGCATGACAGATGGTCGACCATGAGCACACTGGAATGGGAGGTGACACTGGGCGAGGGATACCAGCAGCTTCCTACACTCCTCCTTAGTTAGGGGGTCACCAAACTTGATAGCCCCTACAATTAAAGTACATAACTGACAATGCTACAGATAATGGAAACAAACCAATAACAAATGCTTTATGTATTTAAACTATACTGAATATTTGAAAAATATTCATTAATATCTAGTTGAAATAGGGTTTAATTTTCTTTGTTTTCGAGGTATGGAAAGACCAATGAATTTATGACCACATTGAAATGTAAAATTTCATATGCATTACTATTAATATTCTCCAACCACAAATTCAAATCTCTACAAACCAATATTTTATCGTCAAACCTCAGAAATTTGACCCCACGAAAATATGCGATTTTAGAGTAGTTCAATTCTTCTAGAATATAAAAGTAGAAGCTCTGAGTATATTAAATTTCATGATTCACAATATATGTTTCCACCATAAACTTTTCCACAGATAATGAACAACATGAAATATATTGTGAGAACAAACCTCTGCAAGCCAAACCACAAAGCAGTTTGTGAATGGTCAGTGGCATGTGATCTTTGGCACCTTTAGTTGACTTTAAAAACTGAAAGAACAAAAAATTAATTGAACAGTAAATATTTTTTTTTGAGTCTTGGCTGTTAGTATGCTTTACCAGTAGTAAATTACTTGCTTATACTTCTAGAATATTGAATCAGGTAAACATACATACAGTATAGGTAGAAATTTTAGCGAGACACAGATTTAGTGATTAGTCCTTAAAAACTGGTATTTTATTTTTAGCGAGATGTAATTTTAGCGAATTTAAAATGCTCACTAAAGAAGCTTTTACAAATAAAGCACAATTAATTTTTAGTGATATTAAATATTAGCGATCTCAGCACCCTCGCTTATAATGCCAAAATCAAATCCTTGCTAAAAATTCTGCTTATACGGTATAAACCATTTGAATAAGTCAGAGTAAAGAGGCTTACCTGTACATGTTCTGTAATGGTATTCTATTTAAAAAAAATTGTAAGTTTATAAATGAACTGTTTTATGACAAAAAAAACCTCATTAAACATACATTAATCATATACTGGTAATTATATCATCTTTAATTCGCCTGCAGTTTTTTAACATTATCCGTGACTACCAACCTTGAGAATATTTAAGATTACAATGCCCTCTCTCTGTTTTTCTTCTTTCTTTGTGATACAAGATGGAATTTCCTTTATCAATACTGAATCTCTAGACAGCTTGCTTTTGGAGAAACAAATCCCTTAAGAAAAAAAACAGGGATTTAGGAAACATCCAAAGATTATTGCTGGGATGTATATTCAAGAAGTGGATATTAAACAGATAGGGAAACCAGAAACAGTATGTCTCAAACTTGCAATTTTTTTTTACCTAGCAATCTAATGAAATACAACTCAAGATCACAGTAAATTTTTGGTACAATTTTGTTTAGACATACATGTATAAAGATTTGCTAGGGGAAAAATCAATAACATTCTCTATTTACACTCTTTCCCCAATGACTGAACTGACCAATTCTTTGGAATTCCCCTCTGAAGGCCTCCATGACTCTCACGTCCTCCTCGGTCAATTTAAGCTCCTCCTCAGAACTCAGGATACAAGACTTGAATTGTCTCCCCTCATCATTTTCGTAGCAATCTGTACAGGCATATAATTCTTAATGTTACAATAAGTTAAATACATTCATATAATTTTTATGAATGGCAAGGTAAAAATTTTAGATTTTTTCTTAGAATCTGAATCAGAACACTATGGTAATAATTGCGTGAAATTAATCATGAACTTCATGGATAATTAACTAACAAGCATACCTTTAGTAAGTTGTTCTAGTCGTACTCTCTCATGGGCAGCATGTTGATCAAAGACCACCAATAAACCAGACCCTACAAACAACACCACTATCTTTTGAAATGAGATGTGTGTATGGCCTACTTTCAAATTTATAAAATATGGATTGAAAAAAAAAAATTACCAAAATAATCACTGGATCACTGAATTCTTACCGTGAGACTGACTTTCTGTTCTCAGGACGCAAATGATGAACTTGTTATCCATTTGACCCAATACCTATATAATATATAATCATTGTAATGAATCAATTCATTATACATGCAATTCATATAAAGAGGGTGAAAGGAAATAATGTATTGTATAACTGATCCTCCTTTGATCGAAGAATTCATTCTTAAGAAATCTGTCAGGTATTTATATCTAAATTTTATAATTAATCTTTTTTAACAAATAATGAGAAAATGATCAGTGGATGTAAATATCATATTCTAGGTGTAATCATAATAGGCACATTTTTTTTCAAGCACACAATCATTTGCATTTAAATTATTACCAGTATTCACCCTATTCCCAAAGCACACTCCAAATAAGACATACAAAGTAATACAGAAAACTTTTAAAAGTACTTGAACTTGTCTTTAACTCAGAAAAAAGAAAACGTTGCATTTTTATTAAAATTCAAAATATGAATTAATATTCAGACTGACCTCTACGTCTTTTAGCATGTCCTTTGTAAATGTACATGGATTGAGTGACCTCTGAGCTTTGCTGGCTCCATATGTTCTTTCCTTCTGTGTCTCAGCATTTAACACCTCCTACAAGGAATAACTCAGTTTACACTAAACTCAATTTTTGCAAAATGAATAATAATTTATGGTACTTAGCAAGACTCAAATTTAATTTGGATGACAACATATATAGCCAGCAATTAATTCAAACATTACATCAATAACACTGTCAACAATATCAAATAAATAAAATAAAACATTAACATGAAAGTGATCGGCCTTCTAAAACCAAAACGATGACACAAGCAAGCATTGTAAGAATTATGAATATATTATAATAGCAGAAACTATACTGGCTGCCACCTATGAAAATACCGGTATTATAAACTTTGAACGAGAAAAAGTGAAATCGGAAGAATATAGAGAGAAAAAAAATATGAATCCTGTTTAAAGCAATGTCCCTACCATGAAAATAACTGGCATATAACTGGCATACTGCAGTACATTTAAAATACAGTTAAAGTTCAGGCATTCTGTAAGATTGCAGTCCTCAAGGTAGGGACTTTTTCCCGACAAAAACACGAGGGAAATTCTCCTAGCCCTGGAGTACTTATATCTTGTTAACTCCCTCAATGATAGTTTTAATAAACTACTGCAAAAGTAAAATCAGTTGCCTGCATTAGTGCAATGTTAAGTATTGTGTAGTAAGCTGATTCTTAAGTCCAAGGTTTGAATCCTAATGTGGGCAGTTAAGACTGGTCCTTCAGATGAGACCATATAAACCGAGATCAAAATTTGCAGCTCTCCACCAGGGTATTTCCATATGAGTGAAAAATTCTTGAGAGGGGCATTAAACAGCAAAGTAAAATCTAAGAGAAATACAGATTTTGCTTTCAGAGCTGGGATAAGCTCACTTGACTTAGCACAACTTAACTGGTATTAGGGTATCCATAGTTTCTATAGTTCTTTATCTTCACCCTATGTCTAGCAATTTGATTTTATCATAATTTATTACATTAAATTCAGTAAAACTACAATTTCAAAAAATAACATGACTATAGCTTGTTACCATGTCTGGTCTAGGAAACACTGGGTTTTCCCATTCCTTGAACAAGTCTGCAACACTTCTCCCTGCAAGATCAAATGCATTAATATTACAAATATTAATAATGAATACATAAGATACATGTAAATAATGAGAGCATTACAGAAAACAACAGTTACTGACTTACTGTTACCGAGTGTCAAGAAGGTGGACTATTCGTTACCTCTGAAGCTTTCCATTAGTCCTTTATCCTTCCACTTGACTGATAACATCTCGTCGTCTGCATCAAAGTGTTCTTCAATCATGGTCCTGATGGAGGAGAATATAGAGGGACTGGTGGTCGTGGTCCTCTTCACCGGTCTTCTGCTCCGTGACGCCTGCCCAGTCTCTCCACTCCTGTCATCTGCAAAGTAATAAATTGTGTAGTTTCAACACGTTACATAAAATATATAACAGAGGACTGTAATGAAGAAATTTTATTTACTTTCATGATGTGGCTTACCTTGCTTGTCTTCATCTGGAATTAGATTTCCATCTGTAGCTGTGTTACCTGTATGTCTGTTTACAAAAATATCTTTACCTGGGGAAAATAAACAATTTCAAACAATAAATAAAATAAAACACTTTCAGCAGTATTACATAATTACACGATAATCGATAATGCAGATGTCTATGTCAGTACCTGTCTTTTGATCTGTTATTTTGATCCAAGTCTTCTGTATTTCCGCACCTGTAAGTTTCTCACTGCCAAGATCTATGTTTAAGAGGTCATCATCTGCTACTTCTGACCAAGGACTTGAGTCCACACATTCACCAGGATTCTCAGAACCTTGTGCTGCTGATATTAAATTCTCACCAGTTTTATCATTTGACTCCTCTTGGTCTTTGGATTCCAAATTCTTTTCATTATTGTTTCCAGTAATATCATGCTCTTTTTGTAGAGACATATTATCTTTCTTTTGCAAATCTGTGTCACCGTTTTCATTTACATTTTTGCTTTGAAGTGAAGAAAAATTCTCACCATACTGTGTTTGTGATAAAGAAGCATTTGGTACACTCACAAAATCATCATTTTGTGCTCTTGAATTTTCCTCACATGAAGAACAGTTTGATTCTAAAGAAAACCACTTGGAAAACTCCTCACTTTCAAAGCTGCATGGAGATTCCTCACAGTCTCCTGTTTTATCTGCCTCTTCTCTCAAGATCCTGGACAGAGTAAGACTCTCCGGAATTTCAGAATCGATTTGTTTCTGTTCATTGTATCCATCCTTTGTCCTTGGATTATCCGTAAATATTGCGGATTCAGCTGGAGTAAGGTCCTCATCTGGATTCAGATTAGGAGAAAATCCTTCTGATCCCGTTGGGGAGCAGCAAGTTCTTTGTTCAAATTTTGGAATGGTAAGTTCAGAGTTAGGAGTGGTCGGAGTATTTTCTCCACTTCTGTTGCCATTAACTGAAGAGAAACTGAATCCTATGGAATCAACTAATGAAAGATTTAATTTTTTCTTACTAGGTTCTCGAATTTCTTCTGAAAAATCTGAATCAAATGTCAAGTTTGTTGGAATAAATTCCTGAGAATCATCAAAATGCCAGAAATCTTCAGTCTCCGGTTTGTGATGCATAAGTTCTCTTTTATTCTTCACTCTCCTTGGAGAAGTCTCTAGATCCTCCAGTCTTTCATCACAAAATAGATTAAAGTCTGAATCCGACATGTTCTCTTGTGGAGCATTATCAGTTCTATATGTAGTATCAAATAAACTGTGTAAATCTTTTGTTGCTTTCTCTGAATTGTTTTGAGTATTTTCCTGATAATCATTTATATCCATAATAAATGGATCCTTCACATGAATATTTGAATTAGAATGCATTTGTGAGAATGGCCCTTCTTTATTTTCAACTGACACACCTTGGCTGTGTGTTGATTTCAAAAAATTGTTTCTTCGAGGCCTGATCTCAAAGTCTTCCAGATTAATTCTACTTTTACAATTTTTAGATGCATGTTCAAGAACTCTTTCTTCCTCTGTTTGTGTGTCATTGGAATCTGGAATTATTTGCAACATGCTTGAAGTAGAAACTAAGTTCCCTTCTGTGCCATTCTTGTTGTGTTCTTTATCCGCAGATGAACTGCTATCATTTTTCAGCTGAAATCCCTTTTGCAAAGAAACAGGTATAGTCAAGTCCTCCAAATCAGAGAACATAGAGAAGCATTTATCCATTGGCTGACTAGAATCAAGTTTATTTAAAGAAATGTCATTGTTTACACCTTTTTTTGACTCACACACTGCACTATTTTGAACCATTCTGGACAGTTTTGATGCTGTTGTTTGTGCAATATCAGTGTTTGATCTTTTCCGTGCATGTACATCAAAGGCATCCTTAACAATTCCAGATGTTTCATTATCATTATACATGAGATCTGAAGACTGTGCCTTTGGAATCAACGCTTTAACATTTTCTTCCATTCTTTGACTTGGTTTTTTAGCACTATAATCACTACAAGGATTAACATTATTTAAGCTCACTGAATTGTCTGTAGTGCTGGGAAGAACATATCCACTTGCATGTGTTTCACATTTTTCCACATCACTGTCATAAGATTGGCAAGTAATGGTTATGGCACTTTTCTGATTTCCACTGCTATTTGCTGGCTTTTCCTCAGATGATCCACAATAAAGCCTTTGTCTTTCAGTTTCCTGATCTGGGGCTTTTCTGTTGGCATTCTTTGAGATGCTGCTATGCACTATCACTGTGCTAATGTCTCCAGTATGTTGATGTCTATCACAAGTGGTATTTTTTGTATGATCTGACACAGAATCACCATGCACTGTAGATGGCTGATTTTGAGGTAAATTTTTCCTAAAGGATGTAAGAGAAGTCCTGGATCTTAATGAGCAATCTTTTTCAGGAACATGACTAGGAACAGGTGTTACACTAGAGTGTTTCACATTTTTTTCATGAGATTTTCTTGTAGAGCTTTTTTCCTTGCTCTTTCTCTGTCTTAATTTTTCTGTCAAGGACACTTTCTCTATTCTTCCATTTCTCCCATTCCTTGAACTGTGAAGACTTTTCCTGAATGCTGACAGTGTTGAGTTTCCACCTGGACTGATATGTGGAGTTGATATACAAATATAATTTCTCCTTGTGTTTTTATCAGGAATTTCCCCCTCAGCCAGGGAATCAGACCTTTGAAAGTGAAAAGGATCTTCCTCATCAAAATCCTGAGAATCATCTTCCATATCATCAACTACTTGACTGTCTGGAACTTTTTGAGGATGGATTCTTGGAGGGTCCTTTCTCTTTGTATTGACATTCGCAGGTGTTTTGAATTTCACAGTGGCAACATCTTGTCCATTCTCATTATGCTGTTGTTCAGTTTTTTCACATTCATTGCCATTTTCGATTTCAGATGTCACTAAGTATTTTCCTTCCTCAACATCCAAAATAGGATTTTCAACATCAGTACATTCTTGAGTATTAGTTTTCAAAGAGACAGATTGAGATCCTTCAACCCCTTCCTCAACTGAATCACCTTTACGGTTTGTAGAAGAAATGGAAGCATCGTCATTTTTATGAGTATCCATAGAGGAAGAGTTACTATTTATTCCAATGTCCTCTTCATGATAAAAATTCTTTTTTCTCCTCACCAGTTTGGATGACATTCCAGCATGAATCTTGTTTGTGTGAATATCTCCACCTATATCACTAGTATAAACTGATGAGATGTCTGGAGACTCTTCAAACACTTCTTTCTCACTTGAGTTATCCTTTGGACTGACAGGGTCCTTGGTTATATTTAAGTTTTCTTTCACAAGAAATGACTGGACAAGTTTCTCTATACTTTCTTTTAAGGATTCCCAATGCTTGAACTGAACAAGGGTCTTGGCTGGTTCAAAAGTAATGTCATATTCTGTGAGACCACACTCAATGAGAATTACAAATATTGGATATCTGTCAACATGTTTTGTAGGGCTATCTTCCAATAGGGCTTTGGCATAGGTAGTCTTGGCTTTTACAATGAGAGACTTGCCCAATAAATTATTGACCAGCTTGCTGACATCCGTCTTTAAAACTACTCTTTTGTTCACATAGACAAACTGGTGGTCTTTTCTTGAACTACCTTCTTTGCCAAAATAAGCATGAATCTTAAAATACTCATTCTCGGCCTCCGACTTACAAAGACATCTTGACTTGGCAGTCCCAAACAAACGAGTGAATGTGTTCAATAGGGAGTTAGTTTTCTGAGTCTGCAGTACAACTTGTCCTGTACAGTCATTCCTCAAGCTAAGAGAGATGTTGGATTGAACTAGAGCAATGGCCTCCAACTTTTGCCTGATCTTTTCTAATTCCAGATTCTGGTTTATATGTTTCTGCCTGACAGGGAGGTTGTAGAACAAGTCGTGAGCTGTTATGGTAGTCCCCACACTGGGACGAGGGATGGTAGATTCTATTACTGGCAGAGGACTTCCACTTTGGAATAACTTACAGTAGGATACTTGGGAGACTTTGGTTCTGGAGACAATCTCTAACACAGCTGATATTTCCCTCAGACTGGCCACTGCCTCTCCACGGTATCCAAAGTAACATAAGTTGTCCAGGTCACTCACTGTGTGGCACTTGCTTGTGTAATACCTGCAAAAATATTTTTAAACTTTTTAACTACTGGCAGGTTTACACTGTACTTTCACAAATTTTCCTTTTTCACATTCATGCTTTTAATCAGACAATAATGTGGATAAAATAATTCATTTCCTTAAAATATCTTGGAACACAGTTTATTCGAACACATGGGTTATCACATTAACAATAATTAATAATGTTATTTGAAATACAGTTATATATATGCACATGTAGTTATATAGAATTCCTTTTTTTTTCAGTTTTGTTGCATTTCCCAAAATATTCAAGTACTTTATGTACCAATTAGACAGCAACTGCTGAAATGACCCAAAACATGAATTTGCATTTGTGTGTACACCACTGATTAAACACTACCTGACTTTTAAGTTTTGATGATCTTATAAATACTCTCCTATATATTATCACTCTGTTCTTTTACATTTCTGGTACTTTCTACACAGTTATTTTGACAAAATCCTTCTGATTAAACATTGAGCAGTCTGGCTTTATTTTTATTAGCAACCATTACTTATCGTAAAGAAATAACTGGTGACCTTTCTGCCACTGTTTCTAAGTCCTTCTTCTGTATTCCATGTCCATTGTCAAACACCTGAATCTTGAATCGTGACATGTCCACCCTCACAGCAATACATGTCGCACCTACAGAATAATGTATATGAGTGTACACTGGAGGAGTAAGAAACAAAATTGAATCAAAGTACAGAATGTTCAGCTTTTTAAAGTTTTAAAGTTTAAAAAAATTTAGAACAATTATAGACCTCACCCCCTACTTTTTTCTTACCAAATATCATAGACAACAGTATAAGCAATATTTGTTCAAAATGTAATATATACAAACAATGCGTAAGTTACTAGTAATTATAAATACCCGGTATATTTATGTATTACAAGTGTTTTCTTAATAATTAAAATACATAAAATTTAAGCATTAAGTTTCAGTAACCTGCATCTATTGAGTTAAGTACAAGCTCCTCCACACACTGCACCATGCTAGTTAATGCCACGCCCGTCCTAAGGAGGGACCGAAGGTCCGGTGTCAGGGGCTGTAGTGTTCTTTTATCATCCATTGTAAACATCAACACCAATTATGATGCTTGCTTAAGTAACTTCACCTTGCATCATTTTTCTAACCTTTAAAGGCAGGAAGGATAAACATAATGCTACACTTGATAAAGTGTGATACATGGATTACCATAAACTATGTGTAGATCTTATGCAACTGTCAGTTCATGCATTTAATCACCCTGTTCAGATTTTCTTTACTGCGTATAGAATTTGTGAAAATGGCCATTGCTTGTAAATGTAATAATATATAACTAATTTCTTCAATATAATTAAAATGTGTTTCGAATTTTAACACATTGATAATATTTGCATTACAAGATACTTCAAGCATGCTTTTAAACTGGTCTGTTAATCGGAATAAAAGTAGTATTAAACCCGAAAATCCTACCATAGTTACTTTATAGAGTGACATTTTGGCATTCATGAAATACAATTCATTCTGACTTTACGGAAATAGCCCACACAGCATTAGTCATTTTCATGCAAACCTTTCTACTTTCGAATTCAAGAAGTAGCGCGAGATGTCCACGAGATTTTCCTTGTTACTAGGCCGGATCAAATATTTCATTTTAATTCAGTTGAGAACATTTTTCCACTTTATAAACAATCTCTAGTACATAGAAGTGAAATACTTTATTGTTCTAAAATGATAAAATTGTTCATTAGCCACATTATTTCTTTTAGAACTTTGCCCTATTTTGTTATGTATCAGTTGTCAAGCTAATGTAAACAACATGGCGGCGACCATGCCAGTTTTGTTGGGGTTGTGACAACACGGTCACGAACTCAGACATAATAACTGAGGGAACAAAGAAGTTATCACCCTAAAACGGTAAGGGATAAAATATTGTCAAAATTGGTTCAATAACTTAAGTAAGTGAGATACTTGTAAACATTTATATTATAACATAAATTTAAGGAACTAAAACTGATAAAGATGTTAGAAATAGAATTTATGACGTTTTAATCAATTTATAAAGGAAATCTTGGGATTCTATGTATGAGTAAATTAATACAACTAAAAATAAAGAAAATAATGATTGCTCCTGGTCATTCCTTTTGATAAACTTAGATTTCCCATTATTGAATAATCAAAGTAACATATGTTGGAGCAAGATTAGTAATAAAATATATGTTTTTTAATTAAACATGAAAACATGTTGTCTCTAACTTAAAAAAAAAAAACGAAAGCTATGCCAATATATATGTCAGTGTCTTTGATTTTAAAATTAATATAGGCCTAGTTATCAATTTATTCTCCGAGTGTTAATGCTGTAAAATCTTTCAGTTGTAACAATAAGGATAACTATATCATCATGCTATTTCTTGAGTTCACTTTCTGCTTACAATATTCAAAAAATATATATGTACATCTGTATTATAAAATTCATCAAATATTTACAGTTCAGTTAGAGATTTATTGGATATATAAATTAAATTAATCTAATTTGAATTAACTCAATACATAGTGCTATTTTCATATTTCAGTGACATACATACAGTCACGGACATAAAAAAAAAGATTGTAGTTTTTTTATATTAAATTATTGAATTTGTCAGATTAGAAAAAAGTATTTTTTTATATTGAACAAGTTAATACAGACATTGATCTTAGTATAAGCATGCATGCACACATTGTATTTGCTGAGAACATTTTTATAATTAAATTACTGATAGGGTATTCCTAAGGTGTGAAATACTTTACATAGTATGAGGATTAGTTAATGTATAAGAGTTAATTAACGTCACAAATTAAAGTAGACATTTGTATGCATTATACATGTTATAATATTGATTGCAATTTATAATTTTATATACAAGTAAAAACCTGATTATTTTGTTTTAATTAACCTGTCTAATAAAAGAGAAACAAAAGAATATTGTAAAATATACTGCAACATTGGTAAGCTAAACCTTTTTAGAATGAATAGCGACCCTTTATATATAATTTATTAATAAAAGATATTATATATAACATATTTATATAATTTGATATATAAATAGAAAGAATTAATTATCCTGTATTAAAAATAATAATGTATGTAACTGCATGACTCCAACAAAATTAACCTTTTTCAACTCAAAATTTCCTCATTTTATTCTACTGTTTGTTGCATTGAAGCAGAGATTAAGATACAAACATGTTTATATTTATGTGAGGTGGTATTTCAATCAATCAAATCAGCTCCCATGTGGATCTATGCTTTATCAATTACTGACGTCTTGCTTGGGAAGGTAATGGATTTGAGAGAGATTGATCCTCATTGTTGCTTACCTTTGTATATTAACTGGTACATACAAAACCACTCAGTGAATTGCTACAGTGAGTGAGTGTATTGAGGACTGGGAAGATTTAATATTTCTTCCATAGTAGGTTAGACATACAAAAAAAGGAAGTAATCCATGAATTTAAAGTGTAATTTGATGTATGAAATAATCCTGTAAAGTTGTAAGAAACTGCATGTTTATTTTTTAAAAAAGATATATTAAGATAGTGTATTATTTTTTTTAATGCAGGTACACTTTTTCAAGCCCAAATGAGCACACTGGATTATGCTCCTGCAGCTACAGGGATGTCAAGGATACCCAGATTTCAGCCTCAGTCTCGCCCGCTACCACCTCTAGAGACCAACAATGACAGGGCAGGGCAGAAACCCTCCAGACTTCAACAGCTTCAATCCAACTACCAACAGAAAATACTCCGGGAAAAGGAAGAGAAACTCATTAATATGTATGAAGAAAATCAGAAGAGAGCTCTTCAAAAAGTACAAACCCAGGGTACTATGAGAGATTTCTTTAAACAGCGTAGAGAGATGGAACAGAATGGAAATATTCAGCAAGCACCAACAATGGCTAATCATTACAAGAAGATGAGACAGGTTGGTTCTTCACCAACTGGAGGCACCTGGTCCCCAAACAGCAGACAGCATTCTGGCAGCTCCATCCATTCCATGGGACGTGACAGGAGTAAACCTTTGGCTCCTATTGACCGTAATGCTCAGATACCCCAAAAACCTCAAAGACATGGTCGCCCCAAAACCAAAGATTCTATTGTTGAAGAAAAGAAGCAACATTTAAATGGGAATATCAAGAGTGCAAATGCAGGTTTCAACAATGGCAGCTACAGGTCTGAGAGATCTCCAATGGAAGAGACTCCTCCTCCAAACATGGCAAACCTAAAGAGTATAAGAAATCAGAAAATAAACAGATCTGGAAAACCTCCTTCAGGAAAACCACAACAAGCCAAAATGTCCGACTTCCAGAAATTCCAGATGGAACAGGACCAGGCTAGAGAAAATAGGCTAAAGGCTCACAGGGAGGCGCAAAGACAGGAACATTCAGGCTATGAGTACCAAACAAGTGAGGATGAGGCAGATGAAAATGAGGAAAATAATAATGTTGATCCCCAAGAGGATATTGCTAGGAAGCAGAAAGAACTCATGGAAAGGATTGCTAATCAGCAGGCAGAACTGGAGAGGATCAGACTCGAGAGAGAACGTGAAGAAATTGAGGTAGGTGACATAAACCACTAATTCTCTCCTTTGCGGGAGGGGGGGGGTCTCTAATTTATTAATGTATAACATGAATTAGCTCAAAAATCAATTGTTGCAGATGGATTTCCTGCTCATAAATCACAAAAAATGTTGTTGATTTACAGAACATTGTATTTCTTTTATCATATTTATTACTTAGGTGATTTTTTTTTTTATTTTTTAAACAAACTGTGCTTTTCAAATTTAAGGAAAAGAAGGAAATGGAAAGGCGTAGAAAACGAGAGGAGGAAAGAAGAAAAAGAATGAAAGAGGAAGAAGAGAAGAGGAAAAGAGAGGAGGAGGAAAGGAGAATTCAAGAAGAAGAGAGAAGAGTTCAAGAGGAAGAAGAATTTCAACGAAGAGTTGCTGAAACAAGAGCAAACAAAGCAAACTCTTACAACACAAGGCAGCCTTATGAAAATGAGGACCCATACTCATCTCGCTATGATGACAGAACTTATAGACGGGATTCTCCTGCTGAGCAATACCAGCCAACACCCCCACCTAAACCAAAACCAGCCAGAGTACAGAAAAGACCGCCTCCAAAGCATTCTGCCCGCGTGGAAAGAACTCCCTCCCCACAGTTTACTACCAATGATATTTCAATGTATGAGAATGCTGCCATGGATAGCGAGGCTTATGCAGGGGGTAAAATCCAAATGGCAAAGTGCTCTAACTGTGGCAGGAAGTTTGCAGCTGACAGACTGCAGCGCCACAGGAATGCTTGTGGTAACGCGACCAAGAAGAGAAAGGTGATGGACCCCACGAAGATGAGAGTGGCTGGGACAGAAATGGAGCAATACACTGGGAAAAACAGATCCAAGACTCCTCCGGTAATTCTTACTTATATATTTTATAAAAGTGACAACAAAAAAATTCAATGTTTTAATTGCCAAATGCAAGAAAATAGATCTTCAAAATACTGATTAGGCTCCACTTCATATAAAGATGTAAATTAAAAATATCATTCTCAAAACATTTACCTAATTTGTGTATTATCATTAAAAGTTATTTGAATTAAACAAATTTATCTTGTTTTAAAAAACATGAATTATCATCAAAATATTCATTTTTACAGAAGAAATCTAACTGGAGAGCAGAGAGAGAAAATTTTATTAAGGCTCTCCGTTACGCCAAGAAATGTGCTGAAGTGGAGAAAACTGGAGGGGATATACGAAACATAACTCCTCCACCTGCAGCTGAAAATCCCAGCTACAAACAATGCCCGTACTGTTCTCGGAAGTTTAATCCTGACGCCGCAGAAAGACACATTCCACGGTGTAAAAACCTCAACACTCGTCCTGCTCCTACTAGAAAGGGAAGGCGATAAGCTAATTAATACAGTTTGTATAAATTAGTTTTAAAAAATCAGTCCATTGCAGAGATGACACACTGTGAATGGCAGGATATATATTTGTCTTGTAAAAAAAGAAATTAGGAAAATGAGTTCTAATCATTGTATTGAAATATTAAGTGACAGATGGTAGTTGTTTTACATGAGCATAAAAGTGCTATGATGATTACGAGTGTTTTGAGGGTACATGAACAGGTATGAATATCGCTGCACTTTTTAAAAGATAATAACACGTTTGATTGTAATAAATGTGGAATGCAAAAGAAGTTTGATTCACCATACTCAGAATTCTAATTTTGCTATGAGTGTTTAGTTAACCATACCCATATCTTATTCTCACACTCTTAGTCATATTTTGTATGCCCCTGATTGCCAAGAAGTAGTCAGTAAATAGGCTGAATGTCACCTAGCTAGCTCACAGAGCATTCTAGATGTATAGTATTTTTAATTAAATCATGATTACAATAATTTATAAACAATATATAGATGCACCAGTTGAGATTTTAAAAGTCACATCTTATTTGATTTTGTTTGAACTTGTTCTCATCTTATAGATATATCTGTTCAAAGTCTTGTATTTGAAAGTTAAATAAATTCTTCATCCACACTACATTATGATACTGAAGATCACTTAATTTTCGCAACACCTTATTTTCGCTAGACAGCCATTAACTCTTTGTTAGTGAGACAAAATGTTCACGAATTTTGGTTATTGCTCTGTATAATCTTAAGGAATACTAGTATACATGAGAATTAAATATTTGCGATAATAGTTTTGTGTAATTACTCGAAAATAAAGTTCTCGCGAATAAAAAGTGATTTACAGTACATAATGATGTCTCATAAATCTTCCAAATGAACATCACAATATTCAATTATTTATTTTTCCTGTAAAATGCTATGAATAATTCATGTTTTTCAATTTAGGTTGTATGAATTTTGTCACACTCAGCTAGTATACACTCATGCCACAGGGATTTCCAATTTCAAATGGAAAACAAATTGTGATTTGAGTCTCAGGCCATTCTAAGTTTTTTTTCTTTGTTTAGCATCCATCCTAAATTAATTGAAGGCTATCTTTCTATTCAGAAAAACACACAAACCAACAGGAAAAAAACACAGCATTTTAAACACATGCAATTCTAGAATTCCTTTCATCGGACATCATTGGAAAGTTCTACAAACTATGCAGTCTGGTTTATTGAAATAAAAAAAAATGGTACACCATTTAAACAATAGAGATAATATTCTATCCCAAATGAGTAAGTTTTTTATATTTATTTTAATTTGTTTTTGATTTTATATCCTTAAAACCAATTTGTCTGCGGATACAAAACATGGAAAAAACTTGGAATGGTTTTACTTAAAATATTACATTTTCATACATACTTATATTGCATTTTCAATATGACCCATGCTGTGTTCTGTAACAGATACTGTACAAGAATTTTATTTTACATTAGTTAAGCATTTATTAAATTATTATCTGATTTTTGGAATAAAATTCATAAAACTTACATTAGTTACGAAAATTTAAAAAATTCTTCTCAAAAAGAGAAAATCCAATTTGCTAATATAGTCATATGCATATAATAACATAGAAACATCCCCCCAGGTAACGAACTTTCAAGATTATGCAAATCATGACCCCAGCGGATTGGGTGGGATCACATCAGGGGATCAAAGTGTACTTAGGAATATCTAGGAAATGTACATATCTTAAAATCTCAGGAACGTGTTTTAGTCATACATGTATTTAGATTGGTTATGTTTAGATTGAAGAAGATGGATGAATAAGGTGGATTAAATGCCCGTAGTGTGACAACGTGACTTGAATCAGTATGTCCTCCCCATCACTGATTTTGTCAGTTTCTGGTATGTCCGTCTTTTGCACCAATGCATGCATGCAAACACGAGTTTCTGGACATGCTGAGAGCACGAACACGTCTTTGTAAAATGCTGTTACATTCTTCCTAAAGAACCGGGGCCAACTCCGTTACATCTCAGGGTTGCCTGTTGACCATCTTCGCTAGCGAAGATGCCTGTTGACATAATTGACTTCTCAACTCATCCTAAAGACGTTCTATTTTTATTGGTGTTTAGTGCAGGAATTGGCATTCCGGCAATCGTGAGTGATATTCTCAGTAAGAAGCCGTCCATCAGCCTGCAGAAATGTTTGATTGCATACAGTTTAGTGAATCAGTTCAGACTGCAAAATTTTGTTAAAATAATAAAAATATTGTCCCAAAATTGGTCAATTTGCCTCATGCAGTTTTCACCATATACTGCTCATTCTGCCTGTGATAAAGGTGTGTTCCCGTTTTGCACACATTTGGTAATTAGTATAGAACAACAGGTGTGAAGTGCGTTTTGAGAGCAATTATAGTCTGATTTCTGGTTTGGATTTACCTGGATTACCTGATTTAGCTTAATGTATAATGTTTAATACAATTTTAATAAGCATTTTATTAAAATTCTATATATATTTATTGAGAAATATTTGATATTTGATTTTATTGAATAAATTATTAATATTTTTTTAATATTATTTATTATTAAGTCCAATTTCTTAAAAAAAGAATACATACTTGATAAATATGTTGTTTTCCCTCCGTATGGAACACATTGAAGCAAGGTTCATTACAACTGTTTAAACACATCTTGCCAGTTACATGTACGTCTTATTTGAACCAGTTAATCTCTGGTCCATTGCATGAACTGGTTTAATCGGTGATGTAAGAATTAATCGGTCTCGCTGTTCAGAGACCATCAGAATTTCGGATAGTAACTAAGATCTTATATAAATCAGATTGATCATGTATAAAAGAGCCTGGCTGCATGGTACTATTTCCTTTTTTAATAGCAAGTAAAGTTGATTTTAAAGATTTTTCCTATATATTTCAATATAAAACTTGGATTCCCTTTTCTGGCCCCGCCATATCCCGGGGGTCATGATTTGAACAATTTAGAATCTACAATACAATGCTTCCACAAAAGTTTAAGCTTACCTGGCCCAGTGGTTCTTGAGAAGATTTTTTAATGACCTATGATTATCTCATCTTTTTTATCTCTCCTTTGAAGGAAACTTGACCCTTCATTTAAACTTTCCGTTACCCAAGGATACTTTGTACCAAGTTTGGTTTAAATTGGTCCAGTGGTTCTTGTGAAAAAGTTGAAAATGTGAAAAGTTTACAGACGGACGGAAGGACAGACGGACAACGGGTGATCAGATAAGCTCACTTGAGCATTCAGCCCAAAAAATCGACTCCATTCCTGCAAATCGAATGAAAAATCACACCGTGAGACAGCAAATTCATCGTATTAACCTCAAAAGAAGCCGGAACAGTTACCTTAGCATGACGGCATGATAGGTGTTGAAGGAACGGCGTTTTTTTTGTTTTTTTTTTTTTTTTTTTGGTTTTTTTTTGTAAAGTTGCGTTAGCTTGACGGTGTGCTGTTTGTTAGTGGGTTGGAAACAAAACACCATTGCACTGTCAATTTCCGCTAGCGCTTGCAAAACTACAACAATGCATTAGCACCGTTGCGTTGCGTTTTGAACAACGCACTAGCGCGTTGTCACTTTGCACAAGTGCGTTGACACTTCGCACCGGCGCGTAAATGCATTCTTGTGCTTTGGGAAGTGATAATGTGACAATGCGCTATCGCGTTGTGCTAGTGCTTTTTTTTACTAACGCACTTTTACACTTTGCAAATGGCCTAATCGGGACAGCATAAGAACCCATGCATTTGTATCTTGAATTAAGAGATATATATTTCATTACAAATAAATATGTAGTGCATTTTTAATTTTTCTTCTCAAAAATAATATAGTTTAAAAAATAATTTTAAAAAAGATCATTTAAAATTTAAAAAATAAAACAATAAAATTGAATTTTCGTCGTTTGCACCTTTAAAAATAATGTCAAGAAAAAAGTCGTAATTATGAAAATAGTTTACTTAAAAATAAGAGTATGCAATTATGTGCTAGTATTTCGAAGATGTCTTTTAATATGAAATTAGCGATCGCTATCTTATTTTCTGCGGTTTGTGAGATCCTGTGAACCATGTTAAGACAGCATCGCTTATAATTTCTGGGAAGAATCCATAAAATCTTGCTATTTCCTGTAAAAATAAAGAAAAAAGATAATATCAAAACAAGTCTAAGAACGATGTTTGGTTAAAGACTTTAGTGTTTTAAAATGTATGTAAAGCTAATGGTGTACCAGAGACGACAAGAGACCCTAAACCTTTATTATTCATCTAATATATGTATCCATATACACATTTACCGCATATACATCTATGATTCTGGAGCTTCCCGGGACCAGATACCGTGCCTGGGGACTCTCGTTTAGGAGGGCGTCCACCACGGCATCTATGACCCTATCGGGAGAATCGGCCGCGTTCTTCCTGTTGTCTGAATTGAAAAATCTATAGAAGTAGGCCTTGCCGTAGAAATTCTTCACTTCCTCTGAGGCCCTCTCCTACTGACTGTCTACTTCCTGACGACGGATTTTCACCTGAAAGATGAATCAGTTTAACACTCATGGATGTAGTGGGGGGGGGGGGGGGGGGCACGGAGCCCCATATAATTTTGCCGATATCTGTTTAGAATACTACTAGTATAGAAAACATAACTACTTCATGCTTGTGCCCCCCTCAATGATTTTATTTTTGGTGGTTGATAGTGCCCCTCAACTGAAAATGTATGGCTGTCCCCTGTCCCCGCCCAAATTTAGATGGCTTCCGCGGGCCTGACACTGTAGTTTTAAGGTATCCTCCTTATATAACCGGTACTTCAGAATATGTTACCCTCCCCCCTTCCAAACAAAAAATATAACTTGACGATTTGCAACCGTTTATTCATTGTCCTTCCCCTTTGACAAAGACTTGTATGGTCAAAAGAGATACCGGGTATTTTAAGGACGAACCATTTGTCAATCCTAATGGTCGTTAAATATTTTAAAGCCACCCCCTATCCCCGGTAACTCTGTATGGTATTTCTACTGGTTTAAAAGATTTTGATAGATATTTAATACAGATAAAATAATTATGCTGTTGATGAAGATGAACATAGATATTATAAATAATTATTAATGCTGGAAAAAGTGCAAAAATAAAAATGTTAAATTCAAAAATCTTTTTGACATATAGTATTCCACTATATATTACAATTTCTGGATTGCTACAGGTCGTAGCGGCGTCATACTGCCCTGGCTCTACGATGCTGACCCCGACCCCTAGGGCTCGCATTTCTATCCTGAGGCTATCCGTCATGGACTCCACTCCGTGTTTAGAGATGTGATAGGCGCTGTCCCCGGGGGCTGAGTATCTCCCCATCACACTCGATATATTGACAATTCTACCTGCAGTAAAATTAAATACATATTAAGGAATTATTTTTGTGTGTGAATGCTGTGTTAATGAATTAGTAAGCAATAATTTATTTATTAATACGTTTTTCATTAGAAAGATTTCATTCAAACGCCTTTATGTCAATATAATTCAAAATTTTCGAATAGATAAAATACTTTTAATTTTCGCATTGCACAAATTTCTCTACTTTGCACTTGCTCTTTCGGAGAGTGCCAGAGAGCTACCTTGAGATTGCCGTATGAAGGGGAGAACCTTTTGAGTAACACGTATCATTCCATACAAGTTTATGGACAGACATCTCTCGTATTGATCCAGTGGCGTTGTTTCAACGTCTCCAAATACATTTACACCAGCGTTGTTTATAACACCCCATAAACCTGTGCGAAATGACATAACGTTATATTAGATGTATATTTCTGGGGGCAACTATTTTTATTTTTTGTTTTTATATTTTATAGTTGTCCGTCAGTCTGTTAGCTGTCCGTCCGTCACAAAAACTTTAACCTTGCCCATAACTTTTGATTTTAGTGGAGTGTATTCCTTGTGACAAGACCTTTCTTTGAATACCACCAAATTTGACCTTCTGACCTTGGCCTTGGAATTTGACCCACTTTTTCACAAAAATTTCAAAGTTTTACTTTGGCCATATCTTTTGAATGATAGAAACAAGGACTTTCATATTTCAAAGATACATTTTTTATGGCAAGACCTTTCATTGGATACCCACAACTTTGACCTTTTGACCTTGACCTTGGAGATTTCCGTTAATTTTGAAAAACTTTACCACACACCATAACTTTTGAACGGTAAGGGCTAGGGCTTTCACACTTCACATATGTAATTCTTGTAAGAAGACCTTTCATGGGATACCAAGAACTTTGACCTTGACCTTGGAGTTTGACCTTCTTTTCAAAAACTTTGACCTTGGTGACAACTTTTGAACGGTAGATACTAGGACTTTTATACATGTATTTCACAAATGTATTCTTTGTGGTAAGACCTTTCATTGGATACAACAACTTTGACCTTTGGAACTTGACCTTGGAGATTTCCGTACTTATGAAAAAACTTTAACCTTGACCATAGCTTTGGAATGGTAAGAGCTAGGGCTTTCATGCTTCACATATGTAATCCTTGTAAGAAGACCTTTCATTGGATACCAAGAACTTTGGCCTTTTGACCTTGACCTTGGAGTTTGACTTACTTTTCAAAAACTTTTACCTTGGCCATAACTATTGAACGGTTAGGGTTTGAGTTTTCATCCTTCACATATGTATTACTTGTGACCTTTCTTAAGAAATCAACAACTCAGACCCTTTCACCTTGAAGTTTGACATACCTTTCAAAAATTTATCCTTGACCATAACTTTTGAACAGGTGGTCCTAGGGATTTTGTATTTCACAATCGTATTTCTTGTGAGAAAACCCCTACTTTGGGAAATAATATATTTCATTTGCATTTAACAAAAGTTTAATCTTCGTTATGTTGACTTACGGGGTCATTGATCAGTGTTTCACAAACACATCTTGTTCCTTATATTGAGAAAGGGCTTTCATATTTGACATGTGCATTACCTGAGACAAGATATTTCCGAGCATTCTATGATTTCTTACCCCTTGAAATTGACCTTCACGATTGACCTTATTTTTAAAAAAGAAATCAACTTCAGTTGTGATAATTTCTAAATAAATGACATATGATAGGGTGTTCATATTAGACACAATATGTCATAAAAAATGCCATCAAAAGCGGGAGACCACAATTCTTTGAATTTGCTTGTTGTTTTTATATTTCATAGTTTCTTTTTATTGCCCGTTGAATAAGTGTTAAAGTAATGTCCTTATCCCTTTTATTCAACTCACCACGTATTTTTATAAGTTAAATTTTTAAAATCACCACACACCGTTACTTTTAGTATTCGCGTTGATGTACGCCACAACATCCTTGATGTCCTTTTCACTTGTGACGTCCAGTTGAAGAACATGAAGTCTTTTGGAACTTTTCGATCTCAATTTCTTTGCGCCCGTGCCGTCTTTGCTGAGTACTCCTGCATATACTATGAATCCCACGTCATCTAAATATCTAGCGAAGTGGAAACCAAACCCTGAAAAATAAATCTTACGTAGAATTTTTAAAAAAAAAAAAAACGTATATAAGAAAATACATGGTTGAATGGAGGTCACTCATAAGAAATTTCAGTGCAGACATGATTCAGACAATCGTTCGTAAGACAGGTCCCTGAATCGCTGTAATATCACTAATTTGGGGGAATTTTTGTATCCCCGGCTTGGTCAGTCAGATTAATGCACACATAAACTCTATTTGCCGTACTTGGAGGTCCACCAATTAATATTACTTTTTAAAAGTCTAAGTAAAAGATCAAATACTAGTAACGTTAACAATATTAAAACCCCAGTCACATTTCCAAAAACGACCAACGGCCGACGGGTTTTGAAGCAAAAATGGGATTCTTCAGGTGACAGTCGAAATTTTATCGGCCGTAATTCTTTACAAATTTTAACTTATTTTTAAAAAGGCCGACCAATTTTGTGTCCATCGGTCCAAGTTATAATTTTTCATGCGTCGGTGGCCGATTTCTAAAACTGCAAAGTTATCCGTCGACCAAATTTACTATCATCGTAAACCATCGGCGGTCAGTTTATTAATCGGTCGTAACGTCATGTATCAAATTTTCAGTACGGTTAAAATCAAACTGTAGCTCAGAGCTCAATGATCGGGCGACGATTGGCCGACTTGTGAATATTTATCCTATTAAGGATACATAACACAAACAAAATTTTGATGCGTGGATTGATATAAATTTTTTGAACGGAAATAACATAAATAATTAATCCGTAAGATATAAAGTTATCTTAAATATTCTTTGCTGCTTAGATATGCACCATTTGTCGTTTTTATGCAATTCCATACTTTTGCACACATTTTCAACATTGAGTCACAATTTTATAAGATTCTGTCACTTTGCCTTGCAAACATTACTCACGTCCCCTATCTGAATATAGATCTATGAAAAAATATTGCTGATTTCTAAAGAAAAAAGATTTTTTGTGTTATTCATCCAAGTCATCGGTGTCCCTAGGAAATAATTGAATGCTCACATTTTCTGTTTATCTGGTTTTCAGCCGACAAGACCAGAAAAATTTAGTCGCCCGACCATCGGCTTAAATGTGACCTAGGCATAAGAGAGAGAGAGAGAGAGAGAAGAGGGGTTGTTCCTTGAACACTTACAAATAACCCCGATTCGATAATTGGAAGGGGGGGGGTCCTTTATATTTCTAAACAAAAGTTAATTTATTATGATAGTGCCCTCACACTGAACATAAATGAAACCAGATCCAATTTTTTTTAAATTTACTTATGAAAGAATGTCATGTAACGACGTACATGTACATCATGCGCGGATCTAGGGGGGGGGGGTGTTTTGTTTGTTTGTTTTTTTTGTTTTTGTTTTTTTTTTCCTTGTCAAAAAATTCCTGGGTTGGCTTTTTTAAAAATGACGCTATCAACATCGCGGAAAAAATTACAGTGCCGCGCCTGTACATTATTTTTCTTCTTCTTTGCTTATTATGAACTGTTGAACAGTTGAAAAAGTAATTAAAAGTCGTTTCAAACAGCTTCCTATGGACCACGAAGAACTGTACACGCAAAGACATTATCAGTAAAAGATACTTATTTTTATCTTTCAAATCGACCTCCGATCCCAGAATTTACTTGATTTATACACAACACAGGAGGGAAACAGACTCCAGAATTACATTGTGTATAGTAGCTAGTCGAAAATACAATACCTGTCAGGTAGATGTCGACTGTGTACCCTCAGTGAATGATCAGCATGCAATCAATAGTGTACAAATCACACAATCGACGAAAGATACAAGTTACGATATCAGAAAATTGGAATAATGTATTATACAACTGACAACCATTGTAGACTATGGTAAATTAAATAATAAATATATGTTTCAAATATTTTGGCAAACAATACTAACATACAAGTATACTAATTACAGTTTTAAATGATTATGCATTAATTGCATGGAGGTATTGAAACTATATACATGTACGGGAGTAAGGAACTAAGGATGAACGAGTTCACATGTATACCGAGAGAAAAATTCAGGCTCGAACAAAGAAAAGTTAAATTTTGACATTTCATTACTTTAAAATAATGGTTTATAACAGATTGAGTGTTAAAATGCCGAGTTAATCGTCTTTTATTCAAATAAAGACAACATCTCACTTTTTGATAATAAATTGATATAAGGGTTAGATAGTAACCCCCCCCCCCCCGCGCCTCCCACACACATATACATGATATAATAATAAATCATATTGGTAATATTCCCTTGTTTTTTTTTTGGCTTGTCAACTTTTCCAATTAGGCAAAATGAATTTTTTGAACAGGAAATACATTACAATGCAATGGTGGCATATATTCGATGTAATGCAGTCTCTAATGGATAATGCGATAAAAATGATACCACCTGGTGATAAGTTTGTTTTAATGCCCCAAGCTTTGCTATGTTAATAGGGTATATAGCAAGTTCAAGTTACAATGCATTGTTAAGGTACAAGAACGCTACTGAACGGTTTGTCCGAAGTATCTTTATATACTGTATATACACACTTGTACATGTAGTCTCGTCTTTCTGCTTTGATCCAATTTCTAATTTTTGTGAATGAAAACGTACAAATGTGTATTGTGATTAAAACTATTCTCTAAACGCCCTCATACGGTAAATCTAAAGTAGTTATCTATAAACAAGATTTACGTTTCTTTTAAGAAAAGAGTAAATATGATGTAAATCAAATACTTGTAGACGAAATAGTAATAAAACTGTTCAAAAAGTTCTTTCCCTGAGATTCAGCTGTCCTGATTGTTAAAATATATTAAAAAGAAAAGAAAAGACAATTCATTAGCCATTCCAGATGCATGCATGTAAGTATAACTAATATTACTTAAAGATATCAACAGATAGGAAACCATATTAAATGCTTCCCTCAATACTGACTATAAATGAATAAACGTAATAATTATTGTGATTAAGTAATTCTGTCTTCATTTGCTGCAGATGAGTTTCATCCTGCGATTGTTCATTGGTGTATACGTGTTCCTTTCGGTGACATTATCAACTTGACTATGTAAAAGTCTATAAAACAATTATTTCAGTGGTACATGTATGTAATTCTTGAAATCAAATGATAATTAAACTTACTTACAGTAGTATTAAATTGTTCGGGCCCAAGCAATTTTTGTCTGCGGGATAGTTAGAAAAGGGAATTAGAAATTCAGAGAGAGAGAGAGATGCATTCAATTAGTTTTGACGTTAAGAATTCGGACAAGATATCCAGCAATTTACAAATAAAAACAAAATGTCAGAATTACTCAATTGTATAGAGAGTAACTAGGGATTGTCAAAAATAATTTATATCAAAAGTAAGCTATTCAGTTTCAGCGTTGACAACTCTGTTAAATACAACAATGTAAAAATTTTGTATACATATACTAGTATGCGAAATATTTATACATGTAATGGCGTTTAATTCATAATTAAGGGTTGCATTTGCTTGAAAATAAAAAATTTATAAACATTTTAGTTATGCATCTGGTGAAAATATTATAACAAATCATCTCAAAAATTATTTACCTTTGAATTTAAGTAGCAGTAGAATTAATCAATTAGAAATGTTTTTGCATTTTGCATTGTCCATAAGCGCTGGAAAACTTAAAAACAAGGATGGTTATTTTAATAAATAACATAATATCTTCCTAAAAATAAGTGCTAGTTAGAATTTTGCATAAAGAAGAGACCCAGGCCCCACTCCCCAAACTGTTACCCACTGATTTTACAGCTAATTAAATCAAATGTGCAGTTTAAGTTTTAAAATTTTATAGACATACGTTGTAAATATAATTTAATTTGATACCAAGTGCATAGCAAAAATCATAAATACAGGTTTAATTCTTAGTAATACGCGAAACATACTAAGTTACATATACATGTAGGCTATCGTGTAAAAAATATTATTAGGAAAAAAACATTTTGCAGCTTTTTTTTATACTATATGAAAAAAATATTTATATTATCAGATGTTCATAATATTTCCCAAAATTCAAATGACTCATGTGCCGCTCAAGCAAATTTTTATTTCTTAACACGACAATTGTAAAAGCATTTTAGAGTTGAGCAGTACCTATCAAAAAGTGGAAATAAACAAAAGGTGTTATAAAATACATTCAACATACATGTGCAGTGGTATTTTAAAGTTACATTTTTATACTTTTTTTTGAACACTGCTTGAAAATTAAGCAACCTGTAATAAGAGAGTACCTGTCATATGTGACCTTTTCTCCTTTCTCCGTTGGAAGGTCTTTTAATACAGGTTGGACTGTATGACCATCATTTTCTTTCCAAAAACTGGATATTACATGAGAAAACAAGAGACTCTTTGGCCACAACGCTCACCTAGGTAACTTTGGCCCTGTTGTTCTTCGCCAGATTTTCCCATATTCAGTGTAATGCTTATTGTGACCCCGCCCTACCCACGGGGGTCATGATTTGAACGATTTAGAAAATACACTACACAAGGATGCTTTTCTGGCCCAGTGGTTCTGGAGAAGAAGATTTTTTTTAATGATCCTACACTGTATTTAACTTTCTGACCTTGATTATTTCGTCTTGAAAAGGAGTTTGTTCTTCTTTCATTTTAACAATTTAAACTCCCCTTCACTTAAGGACGCTTTGTACCAACTTGAGTTAAAATTGGTT
>NW_026938455.1:0-8434 GCF_032062105.1 Saccostrea cuccullata
GTCATTAAAACACAGTCGTCAAAATTCATTGTATACTAGATATACAGCTTTGAGATAATGTATTTTTACATCAGGTAATGCACTTTTGGATTCAACATGATAAAGAGTTAACACAATATAAAAATATTTTTAGATCACATAAGAAAGAGTTGACATAACGTTATAATATATCCACATCACGGTTTGGAGTTTTCACATAAGGTAATAGTGTTGATATAATATAAAGATATGTTCATATTATGTTATACACTTTTAAAACCACGTAATAAAGAACTGACATAAAGGTGAGATGTGTTCACCTCACATCATGATGCTCTCCCCGTAAAATAAAGATAAATCCATCAAAGAGATTTGACTTCATGTAATGATAAGTTTAATCATAAAACGCAATTTACTTGACGTGATACAATTTTGACCTCACATATTAAAGAAATGAAATGATGTAAAGAAACATTCATTTCACGTAATGAAGTTTTAACACAATGTAAACACATTATCACTTCACATAATGAATTTTTTACTTCAAGTTATGAAGTGCTGACATAAACTGAAAGGATGTATTTACTTCAAGTAATGCAGCATTGGCATGATGTTAAGATATTTTTACATCATCTCATACAAAATTGACATAACGTAAAGATATGTTCACATTACGTTATGATAAATTGACATAATAAATTGATAGTTGTATGCTATAAGGCAGTGATGGCGTTCCATATTAAACCATGAGCGCATGTTTCTCTATTAAAGCTGACATGAATTCTTAAAAACGCAACTTTTTCATCTATGTACGACTTGTTTCATACCAACTATAGCCGTATTCCGCAATATTTCTTTCAGATACCTTGTCTTATTGTAACGATATATACCCCAATGCCCTCGTTACACTTGAATGAGTTTTTGGCTTGGCTATCGACTTGTGCACATCTCCAATGGTAAAACATTTGAAAACACATGGGTTGATCAAGACATTTCAAAACCACACAACATAATAATCATATTTCTGAATAATTATAGATTTGAATCAAATATAATAAAAAAAGAAAGAAAACGCAAGTTTGAAAGAAAGATTTAGATGCACGAGTACGCATTTTTTACACTGCGCCAATTTATGCAGAATAAACATGAAATAAAAAGCACTAAAACCCGTAAACACACTTTGTTTTGTTCCATTCAAATTATCATTTGAATGGAACAAAACAATCAGCGTCTTTGATTTGCAGGTTTTCTGCAGACTTTGATGCATGTCGAGAAAACGCGTCGAACGCTGTAAACGTACCCATACCTGGTAATAAGATCACTGCATCGGTTCGAAGATGTGCACAAGTCAAGTGATATACACCCTGAATTCCATTTATTGAGATATGCATCACAAAAAAAATAATAAACTCCATAAAAACTCAATAAACACACTGTATCTACTCCGTACAGTCTAGCGCGTCGATACACTTGGTCCGTGCTGATCAGATTTTGGTCAGGGAAAATATCACAAGCGGAAAAGGGTGGTATTTGCGCGGCTGAAAGGGGGGGGGGGGGGGTCTAAAGTATAATTATAACGGGTTCATAAGGTATACGTATGACTGAAAATTGTCTATCTAGTTCTAATAAACATTCTTTATATAGTCTGCAGTTGTTTTGCATTGCAAAATTCATTTGTCAATTACAACTGATTATTTTAGTACTAATCTCAAATCCAAATCAAGTAATTTGATATACTGTAAATATTTACTTCAAGACTTGAAACATTTAACCAGAATACAAAAGTTTATGTGTGCATCTGTACGTTCCTTAACACATACGCGGAAAAAACATCCCCCTTTTAGACTGATATTGAGGCATTTGTATTTTAAGGGTGGGGGGAGGGCAGAAATAATTGACATGGCCGTTACCTAAATATTCCTGGAAGACAGACATTTCTGCCAATTCCATTTGTGAAGATTTTTTATTGTCTCACTCCGACCACAAAGTATGAACATTTTTGCGGAATATGGCTGTTTTATAATTACTACAGGAAGTCTTCCGAGATTTCAGTATCCCTGTCCGACAGTCTAGTTTTTTTTTTTTAAATAAAAATAATTTCTGTTGCAATATTTGGGAGATACTTTTAAAAACCTTGGTAGGGAAACTTGAAACCTGGTGGAATACAGATAATTTTTAATTACTCTTTTATTCATTGACTCTCTCTCTCTCTCGCCTCCTGTAACCATCTGTAAGCGCAATAATAGATATAAAATCATATGTATTTTGTGCTGTACCATTTATTAGATCTTGGGACAGATCATAGATTTTTTTTTGTCAGGCGGGGATGTCGAAACTTGTTCAAAAATTGAAATAATAATTTTACTTTTGACAAGAAAATAAACCTAAACGCCGAAATTGAAAGGAAAAAAATACATGTAAACCTGAAGTCTACATCATAGGAATGGGAACATTGGGAACTTTCTCAAATACATGTACCTTCTCAGTTAAAGAATCTGGACAAAAATTATTTAGACAAGAGGTATACAAAAAGCTAATTTTTGGTAGAATGTGGAACTCTCATCGGCAGTTTGTTTTCCCTTCCTATATGCTTCGACTATTAATAATTTATATCCAACCCGAGATATTTCTTGACATGCAAAAAACCCCCGTAAACTCGCCCAAACTTCAAAACCTATTTCGGGGTGGGGGGGGGGGTTCCTACGTAACTTTTTTCTTGCTTTAGTAAATAAATTTAATAACATTGCAAATCCCTTGGGAGGGGGGGGAGGGTCCCAACCCCCTTCCAGATCCGCGCATGGCACTCATGCATAGAATCACAACACAGCTACTTCAATTTATAGTGATGGGGGACCTCCAAAATCAGTTGACAAGCAAAAAAAAACAAACAAAACAAAACAAACACAAAAAACAAAACAAAAAAACCTAAGCACCACACTCTATACAATCCCTTTTGGTAGGGGATAAAGGAGGCTTCCTGTAACTTTTCTGTTCAGTACATTACTTTTGAATGCTTGAATCTGCGTATTTTCCTGCAAACAAAAAATGTGAAGGGAGCTTCCAAATCACAATTTTAATTTATTTAAAACTGCAGCAAAAATTATCCTCAGAAAAAGTGAGCCCCCCCCTCCATCTGCATACTACGGGAACATTTTAAACCTTTATCTTTACCGAATCGAAATATTTCATGCATACTTCTTAAAGTAAGTTACTTCTGAAAATGATATGGTCCAAAAATGGTAACAAAAAGTTCGCTGGAATCTTCCTTGCATGTTACTTGTGGGTGATCGAAGCCCTTAGACAGGGTTACCAAGACAAGATAGAATTTGTCCCCATTGTAATTTAAAAGAACTCCGAGGTGAGTTTCATTACATACTAAAGTGCAGCTCGCTACTTTCAGAAAGAATGCTTAATATGCTTAACAGAAAAAAAGCATAAATTTTCAGAATGTAATTAATTTTAAACAAATTATGAATAACAATAAACACTGTTTCCTGAGAAAATTGTGCTCGTTTATAACGAAAAAAAATAAAATATGCCCCCAGCCTAAATTATCATACTTCACATTTATAGCAACGTACAATTTTTTGGTTTAGTTTCTTATTCACGCATGCTTTATAGATCTACTGTTATGTTATAAAATCACCTATATATTTTGTGATTTTTGTATACTGTTGTAAAATGGTGAGACAATGGCAAAATCTACATATCAGAGACCTGAAAGGACAGAGATTTTTTTTTATTTCTTCAAATTATTCATATTATTAGACGTATAAATATCTATACTCTATATTACAGAAAAAACCTTCTCTCTCTCTCTCTCTCTCTCTCTCTCTCTCTCTCTCTCTCTCTCTCTCTCTCTCTCTCTCTCTATGTGTGTAAAAAAATAAAGGCCGGGGGTTCAATCCCTGGAACCCCACTCCACCTCTGTATCTGCCAATGAATTCTATTTTGATTATTCATGTATCATAGAATCAAACTTGTTTATTGTGTATAAAATTATGAAAATAAGTTTAAATCATGTTATATAAGGTCTTTATTTAAAAAAAAATAAATAAATAAAGCCAATACACATTATTTATAATGAAAATATTTGATCGTAAAAAAATCCGATCTTTTTCAGAGAGCGTTATGCATTTTTTTTTTCACCCCCCCCCCCTTTAACGGGAGAATCTCGTCAAAGGATGAATGATTCGTAATGTTGCATGCTATAAAATTAATTTAATGTAATTAAGCCATGTCTAAAAATTTTGTTTACATTTACATATACAGACAAGAGTAAAATTTATTTTTGAATAAAAAGTTGCACTTTTTCAGTCAACCAAAATACCAGTAAGCTTTCCACCTTTGAAATTTCCCCTGACCAGATAGACTATCGTCGTGGACCACGTGTGTCCAAGTGCTATGTGGTGACAATTTTTTACTGTTCAGTTAGCAATGGATTACATGAATTCTGAGATGCATATTTCAATAAAAGTAAAATAGGATATTTCTTTCGACATGTGCACATCCCTGTAACGATAGCAGTATTCAGCTAAATATCTTTATCATTGCGTTCGATGCGTATTCTCGACCTGCATGCGTGCATATCCAAACGGCTTTTGCTGTTTTCCGTGTTATTTTTTCTAAATTGCAGCAAATGCATTCAAAAATAATTTACTTCTCAGTATAGTTCTGAAGTTTTTGTTAACTTTTAAAACATGTATTTGGTCAGTTTATGGATTTATTACAACTATGCTATCTGAGATGTGTACATGTCGACAGCCAGGCTAGAAAATCACTCAAGTGAAGCAAATGCACCAGGCTTTATATAACAGGTACGGGTGGCCAAAAATTTTCAAGTAAATATGGCGGAATCGAAGAAATATGGCGGACAAAGGCGTACAGGAATGTAGTAAGTCGTACAAAGATGAAAAATAATGCCTTTTTAAGCAGTTCATGTCAGCTTTAATCTCCTTTTAACACAACATTACTTATGCAGATAATATAACAGTTAAAATGGGCAAACATGCGCTGACTATGTATAAAGTCGAAAAAGAGTGGGCGTCTTTATTATCGTACGGAGATTGACGAACTTGCGATGACCTCTGCCTTTGAAAACATATTCGTTTTTCGTAAATACATACTTTTATCTATTGTAATTCAATAACGTTATAGATTAGATGTTGATCATTCCTGCCATTAAAAGAAAAAAAGTTTGTTTTGAAAGTTTGTTTTGTCACAAATTTTGCATACCGTTAAGTGCAGTCATCTTTTAATTATTTTTGATAAAGGTTTATATATTCATGTGCAATTTTCAAAGACTTCACTATTTGTCAAATTTTGATCATTGCCTGTTATTTGTTATCATTTACGAAGGTTAATTCTCAATTTTTTAAATTCAAAATTCACAATAAATACAACTGAGTTTTCATTTAGCGTTGATCATAGTTAAGAGATACTTACCTGGGTTGATCATTGATAACTGGATATAATTTTAGCTGGCTTATAACTTTGTCAATTTATATACTAAAAAGTTCTACTTCCGGTTACAATTGAATTCATAATATGTGGCGTAATTGATTATATGAAATATAAAACAGTCTTGTGGTCTGACACCGAAAATACCTAAAACAAATTTAAAACAAAGAAAAAAGATATACACAGAATTGGACTACCCCGAAAAAAGAAGAAAAAAGTGTCAGGGTGGAGGCGGCCTAAATTAATATGAAGCTATCCAACACACACGTACTTTTCATGACGTCTTAAAAGAAACTGAAAAATAACGCTATCTGGAAGAGCTGGAGCAGATTTTAATCACGCACGATTGTCATTAATTGGTATTTACTAAATGTATTCATTTCGAAGAATCCCTTGCATTTACCTCTCCTAATTTGGAAACGCCAGAAACTTCCAAGGATAATGAAATGCAAGTGCGATAACTTGTATTATACACAGAGCATTCCAATGTACATAAAATTCTTGAAGTTCATTTTTGATTTTCGCAGGTGTTCATAGACAGGATTGTCCCTAGCCCTTATCAATATTTGAAAAAAAAATTCTGATTTGTTTTTTATTTTTATTCTCTGACAACATTATTTTTATGTTTCTGTTTGAAAATCACATAAACATGTCAATCATATGCCATTTCTATTCCCAGTCGTTTTACGTGTACAAGTATATAAAAAAAGAAAGCTCTCTTAAAAATTGTCTTTTCCATTCTATACATGTACAAATGCACTCATTGCTCCGTGAAGTCTTTCAAAGTCATTAATTTTTGCTTTCTTTTATCAAGTCTATCTGTCTTTAGAAATCGATATCTTTTTAAACGATACGATGTTTTACATTATCTTTTGGCATATGAAGTAATGAAACAATACTTAATACTTTCAACATTTAAATTTTATTTGGTTTAAAGTCATATATTTTTTACTACTTCAGACTGACTAAAACAAGAGGCCCACGGGCTACATCGGCTGCCTGAGCATATGAGTTAGTTAAAAAACACAAATCAGCCCAGAGATGAAAAGTTTACTTGTTGGGGGAGAGGTGGTTTGAATTTTCTATAAATTGTCACTATATCAATAAAGCATACGTGTATAACGTTGCCATACTTGAAAGAAGATTTTTAAAGATTTCTTCAACATATTACTTGATCTCACGTTGTGACTCCTCACTAGCCACCCCCCCCCCCCCGACCCCCGGGAGCATTATTTGAATAAATTTAAAATCTTCACTACTTGCAGATGCTTATATGTCAATTTGACTAAACAAAACTTTTCTGTTCTAGAGAATATTTTTTCCTATCTTTAAAATTCTTCTCATGAACAGCAAAGTCATGGCATGATTGATGATATTTATATGGAAGCATCCTCAGATAGTGTAGTTTCAAGATAGTTCAAATCAGAATTCTTGGGAGTAGGGTGGGGACACAATAAGGGATCAATTTTTACATACATGTAGGAATATATTCTAAAATATCTTTCAAAAAAATTCCGGAGAACACCAAATCCATGATTAGTATTTTTTATATGGAATTAAAAGATCCTCAGGTGGTTTAGATTCAGGTTTGTTTAAATTATGACCCCCAGAGCAGGCATGGTGTAATCGCAATCGATTTTAATGATTACTTTTTTTCAAGTAATCGACAGTAATCTGTAATCGAAAAGATTTTCGATTACTTGTAATCGTAATTTAATCGATTACTGCTAAAATTTCCAATGTAATTATAGTTACTTTTTTGAGTGCTTTCAATTACTTTATATAATCATATACAAACACATCTACTTTATACATGAATGTTACTTTTGTAGAATCATTTCCAGTCAGTCAAACATAAACATTATATACAAACCACTTCTCTAGAACAGAAAAGTTTTGTTTAGTCATATTGACATGCAAATTGACATCTGCAAGTAGTGAAGATTTAAATTTATTTAAATAATATCCCCGGGGGTTTGGGGCTGGTTAGTGAGGGTCACAATAGGAGATAAAGTAATATGTAGAAGAATTTTTTTTAAATCTTCTTTTCAAGTTTGGCAAAGTTATGTACGAGGGTTGTTCGAAAAGTTCGTGGACGATGTCAATTTTCGTCATATTACTCACTAGAAATTAAACTAAGCACAATATAATATGTAAAGATATTTGTTTTGTTGGTGTGTGAAGTTTCATACCATTAAATTTAACAGAAATCAATTTACATCATTTTAAAATCAAAATGTTTTGTACCCGCGGAGCACACTGAACGGCAATGTAACGTCAAAACATGGCGTCAAGAATTTCTAAAACATACTATCCCTATACATTTCACACAGTATAATCCAATGCCGACTTATTGAATCCTTGTTCTAATACTTGAAATTTATTTTTTAAGAATTACTTTCGTTGTATGATTTTCTTTGTTAAGGTTTTAATTTATTTTATTACTTAACTCTGCTTTCACATGATACGCAACTCTGAAGCGCCCATGTCATTCCTTGACTTTCCAACTTTTTCAAAATTTTTGTTCAGATCGATTTTACAGTTAAAGGCCGGGGCCCGGATATAAAAGGCAGCCAATCGAAAAATGTTGGGGAAATTCAACTTTCTATGCAGCTTTCAGATTTGAGAAGCATTTTGAGAAAATATGCTTTTTTTGATCATATTAAATTCTAATTTTTGGCATGGAAGCAGCCACCTTGATTGTGAATAATGTGTCCATCTTTCATAGTTGAAAAAAAATTATATCTTGAGTAATTTAGGAATAAAGTTCTGAAGCTGCACTGAATTTTGAATTTCTTCTCAGTGATTGACAAAGTAGGCGGAGATAACCAGTGTTTTGTTTACACAGGAAGTGGCTGTAGCCATGTGCTGCAGCACATGCTCTGCGTGGTATTACTATACTATAAATAGATTTCACTAGTGATTTTTATAATTTATAAGGAAAAATGACTGAAAAACATTTTATTTTGTCAATGAATATAAATACACAGGTTTT
>NW_026938456.1:0-8415 GCF_032062105.1 Saccostrea cuccullata
GGTTTACACATGCAATAGTAGTGTGGGATAATATCATAAAGAATCGACACAATATAATGGAAGGTTGACACAATGCAGTAGTAGTGTGGGTTAATGTCATAAAGAGTTGACATAATATAAAGGAAGGTTGACACAACGCAATAGTAGTGTGAGTAAATGTCATAAAGAGTTGACATAATGTAATGGAAGGTTGACACAATGTAATAGTTGTGTGAGTAACTGTCATATGGAGTTGACATAATGTAATTGAAGGTTGACGCAGTGCAATTGTTGTGTTCTGCTATAAGGCAGTGACGGCGTTCCATACAAAGGCGTGGTTAGTCGTATTAAAAAAAAAACAATCTGAGGTAGTAAAGATTCAAGTTTGTTTAAAATATACTGTCGTTGGCAGTGACGATATTCCGTACATTCTACATAAGCAAACAAGCTATAGCCTACTCATCCTGTTCTCAGGAATAAAAATTTGGTTGAGTGAAGAGTTGGGTAGTTGATAATAGATCTTACAGTACCTATTAATTTATTTTGTTGCAATTGCCAAGAAAGGATTATTAGCAATCAGCACTTTTATACCTATCCGTTTTTTTTTTTTTTTTTTTTTTTACAGTTTTGCTTTATATTAAAGGGCAAAATTATTCCATTATATTGAAATTTTTTAAAGCCAAAGTTAAAATGTTATTAATATTTAAAAGTCTTTATCAAAAAATTTCATCGAAACAACAGGAAGTCTTCACTACGCATTACGCCGTCTACCTGATATATTCACAAAGCTCAAGAGGTTTCGTTACTGGACAAGGATTGCTTAATTCTCCTTGGCACCTGATCCTACTTCGGGTATTTAAGGGGATCGGTGTTTTGCACTGTTTAGAATCTGTATTCTATTTATTATAGTGAGAATCGATCAATGTTTTTTATCATGAACCTCTTTTTTTTGCTTTGTGTGTAATAAAGGGGTTTTTTGTTACCCGATGGATCGCTCGCGTGGGTGACGCAGTGGTTAAAGAGTCGAGTCCATCCTTACCTCGCGGGTTTGAAGGTTTGAATTCCACTGTAGACGTGAAAAACCGGCCCTTGGATGAGACCGTATAAACCGAGGTTTTTTTACTTCATTATATCAATGCAATTAATTTGCTAATGTAACGTACCATTGAAGTTATCCTCAAAACATCTTACTTTGAATGTTCTTTGCATTATTAAACATGTTAAACTTAAGAAATGAGCTGCAAACTGGTATGGTCGCCCGCGTGGCGCAGCGGTTAGAGCGTCTGCCCTTGAGTTCCGAAGTAAGGAGTTGATCCTTACGTCGCGGGTTCGAATCCCACTGTGGAGACCGACCCTTCGGATGAGACCGAGGTCCTGTATCGCAGTAAGTGCTGTCACGAAAAAGATTCCTCCCTGCTCAATTGCCCTGATTATATGACGAACTTTGCAGCTCTCCATCAGCAACTGGTGTTGTCTCCATATGAATGAAAAATTCTTGTTCAATCAATCAATCAATCAATCAATCTTACCCGATGGTTCTTTAGAACATGTTAATGAATTTTCATCAGTTCAAGTCATACTTCCATGTCCCCCTCAAGACGGATTGGCCCTTAAGCATTTTCTTTATATTTTCTCGAATGTTATTTTAAATTGAAATGATATACTTTGTATAAAAGCAAAATCATACGGATAGATAGAGAGAATATGTGATTTTGAAACTTGATTTTGTGAACTTCCCATTTTTTCATCTTCTCCCAATGTTTAGACTTATTTTACCAAATCTTGCCTTGAATCATTCATTCCAGAAGTACATGTATAATGCAGAGATATTTTTAAAAGATCAAGGTACCATTTCATTATAAATATGGCACTGCATTTTTCTAAAATATGAAAGTGAGATAAGAAATTAAAATTCATCCTTTCTGAATCATAGGAATTCAATGCAGTAAGAATACATTTTTTTCATGTAACCTCCTTAATGCTTATCGTGAATAAAATTCGCTATCAGAAAAAAACGTCTGTACCGCACACAAAGATTTTTAGAAATGTGATTTTTAAAAATGATTTTACTTAACTGTATGAAAATTAAAGTGGACAAAGGTTTCGGACACTGTTTTCTTAGGGGGAAAAAATTCCTGAAAGGAGTCATTTGGGGCTATTTTCTGTGAAAAAATTAAAATGCACCGACGGCATTAAAGTCAAATTTCGAGAATGATCTTCCTTTTCTTATTCCTTAATGGTTTATCATATTCATATACTCAATTCAAAATTAGGTCAATTTCATAATGTTATGAAAGCATAAAATTTTTAAGAACAATTAAGCTCAATCTGTTCTCTCTTCTTGATTAAAAAAGAACTGTTTGAATAACAGCAAATTGACAACCTTCTAAATAATGTAGCTTCAAATTATCTGAAATATTTAAAGAACAGTATTCAAGGTCATTAGAAAATACAAGATTGGAGCAGAGCAAACACGAAAGATACGGATCAGGTACCATTGAGGAGTGAGCATCTTCTGCTGATCGGTCACACCTGCTGTGTTCTCCTTATTGATGTGGAAATTTCTGTTACATAAAAACACGTGGTTTCTTAAAGTAACACAGCAAAGCTTAACAAAAGGTAAAATCAATGTACCTTTTTAAATTATGGAACTGAACAAAACATATTTCGTTTTTTAAAATTTTTTAAATTTAGTAAATTTTAATGTGTTCTCAAAAATATAGTATTGATAAAACATACGATGAATTGTTTTTGAAAATTATGAATAAGATTAAGTTATTCAATGTAAACTCCATTTTTTTAAAATCCATAATGCACTATCACTGCATCATGTGTTTTAAGTCTCAAAGCTTATTTGTTACGCAAAGCAGGTTCTCGGGTACAATTAATTTTTAAGTTGAAGTACATGTAGTTTTACAGACAAATAAGTTGGTGAGTACAATTTCGTTTAAAGGCTGCAAAACGTATGGTGTATTAATGGCCTTTTTCCCCGCATTTTTAAAGAAATTGGGTTATTGTTGTTACTCATGTCTGTCACACTTTTTTTCCCTGAACTCCTCCTACTTTTTACAAAATAGCGTAATCATCTTCTGGGAATTTTTGGGGGTATGTGTTGGGGTTTAGGTTTTTAATTTAATTTCCCCCGGGGGGTCAAATGGGGTGGTAAAAATGACTTTTTTTATGCAAAAAGCCCCTTTTTCCCCGAGCTCCTCTTACTTTTTATTATCGCCTAATATTTTTGGGAATGGTTGGTGGTGTATGTGATGTGAATGTTTTCTAATTTTATTTTCCCCCGGGGGGGTCAAATGGGTATGAAAAATACTTTTTTTATGCAAAAACCCCCTTCTTCCCTGAACCCCCTTTTTCATTCAACTCAGCAGCCTAATCATCTTTTGAAATGGTTGTGGGGATGTAATGTAGTAAGGGTTCAAAATTTTGATTTTCCCCCGGGGGGGTAATGGGGTAAAATACTTTTTTATGCTAAAAGCCCCGTCTTCCCTGAACTCCTTCTACATTTTACTCAGCAGCCTAATATTTTTTGGGAGAGGGTTTAAAGTGGTGTCAAGTGATTGCAGTAATTTTTGAATTTAGATTTTGCCTGGGGGGGTAAAATAGGTTAAAAATACATTTTTTATCAAAAAGCCTCATCTTCCCTGAACTCCTCTTACATTTTATTGCGCCTAATCATTTTTTGGAGATGGATGATGGGGTCATGTTAATGTGTAGTAAGGTTTTAATTTTTGATTTTGCCCCTGGATGTAAAAAGGGTTTTTGAAAAATGACTTTTTATAAAAACCCCTTTTCCCTAAACTCCTATTTCATTTTAAACAGTCCTAATCCTCTTTTGGGAGAGTTCACTCTTTTGAAATTTTGGTAAAACATCAAGGTAAAGGGGGTAAAAAACAACTGTTGGGAAACATTTGTTATGGGTAAAGTACACTTGAAATGTGAAAAAATTTTTCCAATCAAAAGGAAATACAACATTTTGAAAAGTTTTAAATTCAAGGTCAAGGTCCAAATCAAAAAGTCATGATACATTTGGAAAAGGTCTTATCACAGCGATTCACAGGTAATATACATGCTTTACAAATAACCCTTTCATTTATCTTTCAAAATAATCAATTTAAAACAATTAATTTGTTTATGACAGTAGGTAAACCCAAGGTCATGGGTAATAAAAATCATGTGTTTTAAGGGTATTGTCCAGTTAAATCTAATACACATTTTTAATATAAAAGTCCTGTTTTCTCATTAAAAATCATGACCATGATGACCAAGGTTAAATTTATTGTGACAGATGGACAGACTGAAAAAAATGAGATTTAATGCCCCTACCTTTAGCAAAATGGGGATTAATAAATGCCTTGCTGTTCTTGAGAAGAAGATTTATGTTGGAAAATTGGTTGAAATTGGCACAGTGGTTCTTAAGAAGTTAAAATGTAAAAATTTTTGCAGACAAACAGATGGACGACAGAAAACAGTACATTTCAGAAAACAATATGCTTGTAAATAGTTAATCAAGGTGTTTTGGGGTAGCAAAATAAAGCTAAACTGGTATATCTAATTCATCCGCAGAGCTTAGTATATTTTAATATGCGCAACCTTTTCAACTCTTATAATAATTTTTTTTAAAAATTTTTATATCACCATGTTTTAAGGGAGAACTAGAGATATGACCAGAAGTATATCTGTTGAACATAAAATATGTACATGTATACTGTTTTTTTTTTTAGTAATTTGTTTGTTTGTTGTGACAGCAACTGTTATGGCATTTTGGAAAATTTTAAATTTTTCAAATGTAAGTCAAACTCCAAGGTCAAGGTCAAAGGGTAAAAATTTTGGTATCAAAGGAAAGTCTTTCACAAGGAATACACATGTGAAATAAAAGAGAAATTCCTAGTACTTCCTACCTGTTCAAAAGTTTTGCCAAGGTTAAAGTTAAATTGGGTTCAACTCTAGGGTCAAGGTCAAAAATATTTATACCTGTTGAGAGTTCACAATGATTACACATGTTAACATGAAACCTAGCACCAACTGTTCAAAACTTAAATTAGGCCAAGTTTAAGGTAATTTTCTTGAAAAAAGGGGAACTCAAGGGCAAGAGATCAAGAATAAAATTGGTGGACCCATTAAAAGGTTTTGCCAAAAGAAATTTACCTATGAAATGTGGAAGCCATGTGTTTAGCCCAATCCACTTAAAACTAAAATATGGGCAAGGTTAAAATTTCTGTGGGCAACAAAAACATAAACATAGAAAACCAAACATGTATATATATAAAAGGAAAAAGTTTTACATTATGGAGTAAAGATCAATTGTCATTTCAGGTTACAGGGAGTCAGTGGTAGGGAGATCAGACACCCCCTCCCTAATTCGCAGTTATTTAAATAAGCTTTTACTGAAGAGAATAAAAAAGACTTTGGACATCCTCCCCCTTAGAAAACAGGGGCCATCATTGTTTTTTTTATTATTATTTATTTGCTTCTCAGGAAATCTTGGGTATTTTTTTTACTGAGGTGTGACACCCCCCCCCCCCCCCATTCCGAGAAAAAAATTTTGGATCTTCGCCTTTATATGTATATACTGAATTCCCAAGGGGAAACTTGACAATGTGAAATTTGTCGACTGTGGCTGCGATGATCTTTGACCCTTTTGAACTTCAACCTAACCATTTTTATTTATTTATTTTTATATTAATCTTCTTAAAATTTTACTTTCCGAATGTCATAGGTCCTGACAACGAATTTTGAAAAATTTAAACCATATAATCCCAATTTAAAACAAAATTATTTTAACTGACCACACTGCATGTGTCTAAAAAATCTCATATTAGCAAACCTTTGCTATTCCTCGCCTTTATTACATGAAGTATGAATGGCCAGGTGTGCCGAGTGGTGATATCTAAAAATATGATAATGGGTGACGCAAACCCACTGTGAATGTAAAATTTTAAAAAATGTTTACACGTAAAACTGTTTGCCCAAAAAAAATTTTAAACTATCATAATAAACGATATTTTAAAATAACTTTTCCATCTAGGTTTTTTTAAAAAAGAGGCCCATGGGCCACATCGCTCACCTGAGCACTGTGGCTAAAAAAAAAAATAGAAATTGGTTTATTAATGAATAGTTTAAATCAAAAAAAATACCAATCATGGTTTGCAGTGCTATTCTTGATTAGATGATTTTAAAAAAATTTCCTATATATGTCTATAAAACTTTATTGGCCATTTTCCCCCCCTACCCCCCCGGGGCATGATTTGAACAAAGTTGAATCTTCACTACCTGAGGGTTTCCTATAAAAATAATCAATTATGGCTTTGTCATTTTGGGAAAAAGATTTTTAAAGAATTTTTCCTTTTTCTATGTAAAAATTTTGTTTCCTTCCCCGCCCTACCCCCGGGGGGAAAATTTTTAAAAAACTTTAATCTTCACTACCTGAGGATGCTTTCCCTAAAATTAATAATTTGGCTTTGTCATTGTTAGAAGAAGATTTTTTAAAAGAATTTTCCTATATTTTCTTTAAAACTATGGTCGGCCATTGTGGCCCCGCCCTACCCCCGGGGGGCATGATTTAACAAATTTGAATCTACACTACCTGAGGGTGTTCCATATAAATATAATCAATTATGGCTTTGTCATTCTTAGAAAAAGATTTTTTTAAAGGGTTTTCCTATATATTTCTATGTAAAATTTTGGTGGCTATTTTCCCCCCCCCCCCCGGGGGGCATATTTGAACAAACTTGAATTTTCACTACCTGAAGATGCTTCCATATAAATATAATCAATTATGGCTTTGTTATTCTAGAGAAAAAAGTTTTTTTTAAAAAATTTTCCTATATACTTCTATGTAAAACTTTTGGGCGGCCATTGTGGCCCCGCCCCACCCCCCGGGGGAAGGTTTAACAAACCTAATTACACTACCTGAGGGTGCCCCCATAAACATAATTAATTATGGCTTTGTTATTCTTTAAAGAAGTTTTTTAAAAAATTTTTATATATTTATGTAAAATTAGGGGACCTTTTTGGGCCCCCCCCTCCCCCCCTGGGTAGTGAGTTGAACAAACTTGAATCTACACTACCTGAGGATGTTTCCCCATAAGTTTCATCTTTCCTGGACAGTGGTTTTTGAGAAAAAGTTTTTTAAAAAATTTTCCACCAAATTTTCATTTTTTCCCCAAATTTATCTCCCCTTAAACAGGGCGTCCCCTTATTTGAACAATTAATCCCCTTCCCCCAAAGGGATGCTTTGTGGAAGTTTGGTTGAAATTGACCCAGCGGTTTTTAGAAGAAATCGAAAATGTAAAAAGTTTACAACACAGAGAAAAACGGAAAATTTGTATAAAAAGCTCACTTAAGCCTTTGGCTCAGGTGAGCTAAAAATGTGTGAGAGAGGGGTGTGTGTGTGTGTGTGTGTGGGGGTGTGTGTGTGTGTGTGTGTGTGTGAGGGGGGGGGGGGAGTGGCTTAAAATTAATTGGGCTGTATTTTCAATGGTTTTTTTCCTAAAATAATATTTTATGTGGTTGAGAAAGTAAATTTAAAATGTTCCAAATTATAGTCAAAATATTTATCAGAATTAATTAAGTAATTTACTTTATTAATTAAATTTTTATTTCAGACTGGTAATGAATTAAGTATACAAAATACATCTATGAGGCTCATAGATCATATGGTCTCCTGAAAATTTTATGCTCAATTTGACGAATACATGTACGGAGATAATTATAGAATTATTTTGACTTTTTCCTTGGAAAACCAGTTGTTGAGTCACGTTTTGTCCGCCGTCACATTATGTCTGCCGTCACGAAATGTCCGCCATTTTTTCAAAAAAATCGTCACGTTATGTCCCCGTACGAAATGTCCGCCTCTTTTTCGGAAAAACTGTCACACATGTCCGCCGCCACGAAAGTCCGTCTTTTTTTGGGAAAAAACGTCACACTATGTCCGCCGCCACAAATGTCCGCCTTTTCCCAAAAAAATAGAAATATTAGGTCCCCGCCAAGAAATGTCCGCCTTTTTCCCCAAAAAATCGTCAAACTATTTGCCGCCACGAAGTGTCCGCCGATCATCCAAAATTGTAACGTTAGTCCGCCCCTACAAAATGTCCGTCCAAGATTAAAATAGTGTTTTATTTTTTCTTTTCGGTGTTTAATATATGTATCTTTAACCAAACGTTAATAATGTATGCCATCAGAAATATCCACCAAGAAAAATTAGCGTATCGAACAGCAGAAAGGTGATTATAATATCAATGTTGATGTGGGACCGGGTTTAAATTTTTTCGTCGTTGAAAACTGGTATGCATAGGCAAAAAATGGTCTGTTCTTTGCTACAAAAGATTTCATTGAACTACATTGAACTGGTATGCATATGCATAATAATGGTCTGTTCTTTGCTACAAATGATTTCATTGAACTACATTGTTTGGTCAATTAATG
>NW_026938457.1:0-85420 GCF_032062105.1 Saccostrea cuccullata
TCACTAATTAACGTTTTTCTTATGTTTGACAATACAGTGCAATCAAGTATAAAATGGTATTCAGCGGCAACATGTTAAGTTTTACAAAGTTTAGTACATATTCTTTTATTTTATGGTATACATGCTTATCTCCACGGCTCAACTATTAGACGGTGATTAAAAGTACGAAATCTTAAAATTTTTCTTAAATGCCAGACTGCCTTTTTTTTTTTTTTTTTTTTTTTTTTTATATATATATCAATTAATCATGTTGTCTTTACCATACAGCAATACTAACCCAATTGTGATTACGAATACTAGCATAACAAAACTGTTCATTCTAAATATTAGATAGTCTTCATGAATGATAATACCATTCCTGTATATACTTGGTATCTTTCCAAAATAAAAGCTCTAATTATTTTCTATGATATATTTACATGTACCCTGATTTCTATTGGGTAAATTAGCCTTATATATTGAATTCATTGAATTCATTCAAATCAGAGATCATTTGTTTTTATTTTGATGCAATTTTCTTTTTATTTTGAAGGCTGATTTGATTATACGTAAACAAGTCCAGTGATGCAAGCTCAAGTTTTGTCTGCCACCGTGAATCGAGTTGAAATAGTAAGAACAATAAATTACGGACAGAGGTATATAATCGATCTAAAATGTGCATATAAAGGACAGGTGTGCGTTTCTGTTTTAAACATGAAAAGCTCTGATTCTTCTTTTGAGTTAAGAAAAGGTCCTATTTATTTTTTCTCTACTTATGGGTCCTGTTTGTGTTTTCACGTTTATGGCAATGTCGTATTTTGGAATGCAACTAAAAGATCATTGGGGACTAATTATTCTCAATGGCATACGCTAGATGAACTATCCACTGGATACACACCAAAAGGAATGGCAGCTTGTAAATCAGGAGCCGTTTTGGTCTGTCTCTGGAACCAGCAGGTACATAACCGTTCTCTGGGTAAAGTTCTCAAGTTATCACAAAATGGTAGAAAACAGTTCGAAATAAGCACAGACAAAAATCGACCCATTTTTATTTGTCCCACCTACATAGCAGAAAACGGAAATGGAGACATCTGTGTTTCTGACGTGAACGCCGTGATCGTCACGGACGCCGGTGGCTTTCTGAGATTCCGGTACACAGGAGCACAAAGTGATCCCCAGTTTGATCCATACGGCATCTGTTGTGATTCCAAGAATAACATAATTGTAGCTGACATGGTGAAGAATAGAATTCACGTGATTAATCAGAATGGCGAGCTTCTTCACTACATTCAGTATAAAGACATGCACAAGCCTCGTGCTCTCTGTATAGACGAGGATGACAATATGTATGTGGGGGAATGGTTGTCTGAGGAAATCAAAGTCCTCTCACTTCAGTAGCAAAAGAAATATTTAAAAATCTTATTATAAGGTGACATTGGTTAGGATAAATGTATATACATGTATCATTTGTATAATTATGATTGGATATACATTGTGAATCATTTAAACGAATGTGCATTTTACTGATTATAACTTGTAAACTAAACATCTTTTGTATCTATTCATCTCCATTACTATACATTAAATAAAAATATTGGAATGGAAATTATTGTGCACTATTCGTACCTATTTTGCAATCATGTAGACTTAAAAATCGAAAACGTAGCTTCTTTGCTTATTTCATTTCTCTCCGTGTTCTCAAATGACTTGTGAATATTATGTTTCTTTCTTAAGACCTTTGACAAAAGTACATTTTTATTAGAAGAGAGATGTTCATATATATCCATTAATATTTATTACTCATACCTGAACATTAATTCTGATCATTCTTTGATTTCTGGATACCTGAAGGCAAGTCTTGTGGTTCAATAGAACTTTCTTAACAAAATATGAACAATCAATTTGCAGGTCAAAAATTCACTTATTCGTTGGTTTATGGCTTTCTTGGCAAATTCAATCTATTGTTACAGCATTTTAAATGATGTCTGACGTTTATCATCTGAAGTGTTTAGCCATTTTTTAAAAATTATATTTCTGCTACCTTTTGATGAAATAAAGGAGACTACACCTGATGATCAGGGGATTTTTGGCCCTTCATAGCACCTGATCAAACCTCTAATATAAGTATTCCATGATTTCCCTACTCCTTGTGTTTTCTTCCAATGAACATTGATGACTGTTGCATCTTCATGTTTATATATTTATCTGAAATCTTCTTTTTGATATTTCCCTACGCATGTTCTCATCATGACCTTAGAAATTGATTACAATAACATTTTACTGACGTAAGTTCCATAGAATACAAGAGTTTATTACAACATTGCAATATAATACACATAGAGATGATTCTGACAAGTTTTATGCAAACCAGAAAGTGATATCTTAGTATTTTCTTAGTATTTCCTGATCTCCTCAGGACCTAATAACTTGATCACAAAAACATTTTTTGACGAAAGTTCGATTTCCTTAAAGTACAATATATATGAATTAAATACCAGTAATACATTGCAACATCATACACATAGTGTTTAATTAAAACAAGCATTATGCAAACCAGAAAATGATATCTTAATATTTTTTTTCTAAATAAATAAATTGACTTTAACGCTGCTCAAAAAGTCAAGTGATATTCGATGATTGAAAAATTCATAATTACGAATAATGACATACATTTCAAATCATAGATATCAATATATATATCAATAATACAATATTCATAGTGAGAAACTTTATGTGATCATATATACAGATATAAATATAAGCGATAATAAATTTATTTCTCCTTGTGTGTCGTACAGGATTATCCTTAGCAAATAAAGTAGAAAAAAATATGAACCACTTTATTGCGATTTTATTTTCTACATCAATTAATTGAAACAGATGATACACGACAAATTACAATGTAAAATTTGGAAGGTTTTTTGTAATAACCCTTAGAACTTATTTCTAACATGTAATGCAAAATGTTAATTAAGTTTACACTATGTACCATTTCTGCAAGGAATATGGATATCAACATTTTATTTTTCTGCAATTTGTATTTATTTTCTCTCAGTCAATTAAAATTGCTTTACGTCTTTATTTACATCAATATGATTAAAAAAATTGTGATACAAAGAGCAAAAAATGATCAAAAATAATGTTCAGTATTCCTTATATTTAGTCAAATGATTATTTGCATCAATAGTCACAAGTCATGTTATGAAGCAAATTATGAAAATAACATATACTGTTATGATATCTACGCAGATTGTAATAACGCAAAATGAAATCGTCCATTATTGTTTTCTTTCGGTTTGCGTTTTTAGAATCCTCTTGATCTCGACTCAAATTGTAATCACGAACGAAAATTAGATTTATCTTAACCTAGCTATTAAGTAAGAATGTTTTTTTTTGTTTAAATGGTTGCGTTATTTGCATATTCAAATATATTTTTTAAATCTTGCTTTCTAAAAGACACCTTAAAAAAACAAAACAAGATGTGTTTTAGAAACACTGATACTCCCGTATGACAATATATCAAAGATTAAACTGTTTTTAAATGCAGATAAAATACATTGGAATCCAGAGTAATACATTTGTGAAATATGAAAGCCCTAGCACCATCTGTTCCAAAGTTATAATTGAAAAGAAGGTCAAACTCCAGGGAAAAATGGTCAACGTTGTTGGTTTCTAAAGAAAGAACTTGTCACAATGATTAGAAATGTGAAGTATGGAAGCCCTAGTTCTAACCCTTCAAAGGTAATGGCGAAGGTCAAGTTTCCAGGATAAAGGTCGAAGAGTCAAAGTTCTTGATATCCAATGAAATGTCTTGTCACAAAAATTAAATATGTGAAGTAAAAAAGCCCTATTGGTATCCCTTCAAAAGGTGTGGTCATGGTATGTTTTTAAAGTAGGTCAAACTCCAAGGTCAGGGTCAAAGGGTCAAAGTTTTTTGATATCCTATGAAATGTCTTTTCACAAGGAATACACATGTGAAATACGAAAGCCCCAGCCATTACCGCTGATAAAATGTGGTCAAAAAATTTCCATAAGTACATAAATCTCCAAGGTCAAGATCTAAAGATCAAAATTATTGGTATCCAATGAAAAGTCTTCGCACAAAAATACAAATATGAAGTATGAAAGTCCTAGTTCTACCGTCCAAAAGTTATTGCCAAAGTAATAAATTTGATTTTCTATTTAAGGGGGGTGGGGGGGGGGGCTATGTCGTTATACGTCATAACAGCATTATTTGACGTCACAATAGCGACATTTCTTTTATACCTGCTGACTTTTGCTAAGTTCTGTGATTTAGACCTAACATTATAAATAGTCAATAACATATACACAAGTTTTAAAAAGAAAATTTATCTATTATTAACAATTGTCATAGTTTTTCATTAATTCATAGAGTTTGGTAATACTAGAATTCTCTTCCATTGGTTGAAAGTTCATAGTAATTTCAGTTGTGAAAAGACACGTCAATAATATTATGATATAAGTGCAAAAAGAAAAGATAAAATTAGGCAAAGAAGGCGGCTTAAATCAGGAAAAAATATGTTAACTAGTAATTTCAGCATTACATTAATTTTTTTTTGATAAGAATTAAAACAAGATTTTAAAACAATGTACTCACGCCTATATTGCTTTAATATTGATCCGTAGATTTAATTGCAATCTAAGTATTGGTTGTTGGACAGGGAAAAGGGGGGTGGGTGGGTCATATACAGAACGATCGGAATCAAGAAAAAAAAAATACATCAGTGTAAGTTATTACTAATCAAAGTAGAATACTTGTTTTCCGAAAAATAATTTAATATTCAGATGTTCGTCAGTGCTTACTTTCCTTTGTCTTAGTGCAGAAAGGTCAATATTTATGACAAAAGAGTATGAAAATTAAAGAAAACCTCGTATTTCTCGTTTATTACATGTATATCACAAAGGTATACTTTTTTCCTTTACTGAAATAAAAAGATAATTCATTTCTTCAAAACTTATTAATTACAATATTTTCACACAAAGACTTTTAAGATATTGCCTATCATGCGTGACGGAATTGTTAAATATACGACAGAAAAATATGAATTGCAATCAGTTTGCCTTCATTTTGAAGATACAAGTCTAATATTTTAAAAACATGTTAATTTCGAATGTGTTTTGCCATTTTTGGTTCTTTTTTTCCGTAGACAAATAATGTCTGTAAATAATCTATTTTTAGCATTTCACACTCTTTTTGCACGTGCTTCTGTGTAAAAATTAGCATATAAAGGTATAATTTTTAATGCCTTACAATATAAAGCAAGTGACCAGAAAAGAAATGTCAAAGTTTTGAAAATTTCACACAAAGACTTTTCGGTCATAAGTTCCCCCTTAAAAGTGGGTCAATTTCCAAGGTCAACAGGATTAACTTTGTGGTGTCCAAAAAAGATTTTGTCACGAGGATTACACATGTAAAATGTGAAAGTCATAGCTCCGATCAATTAAAGTCAGAGCAAGGTTCAAGTTTTTGCAGACAAACAGTCAAAAAGCAAGACAGACAGACAGACAGACGGATGGACACGACAAAAACTATATACCCCTGAAACTTCAATTGTGGGGGCATAAAAACTAGCCCTTGAAAAAAATATTGTAAACCAAGGTATTATAATTATTTTTTTGTGGTATTATATAGTTATATGAATAGGTAATTTACCGTTCACGGTAGCTCAGTCGGTAGAGCGCTCGCTCTGTGATCGGGAGGTCGTGAGTTCGTATCTCGGCCGCGACTGACCTAGTCGTTAAAATTGGTAGCAACTGTTCCTTCGCCATGCGCTCGGCACTTTGAAGTGAAAGTTGCGGGTCCTTCGGATGAGACCTTAAAAACCGAGGCCCCGTGTCAGCGGCAGGCGTTGGCACGATAAAGATCCCTCACTGCTCAATGGCCCTGAGTGCCGAGTAAAGGTCAAAATTTGAAGCCCTTCACCGGCATACGGTGACGTCTCCATATGAGTGAAACATTCTCGAGAGGGACGTTAAACAATATACAATCAATCAATGAATAGGTAATTTTGATGAGTTACGTTATTTATTTGTATTCAGGGGTAATTAAATTACAAACTTTTACCTATAAATCTCTGCAGAAATAGACAATAAGGTGATGTTATTCATTACTATAGCATATGATTTACTCCAAAAGTCAAAACAAAATGAAAAGCGAGCAAGAGAAACAAAAATCAGAGGGAAGATCAGAGGTTATTGTCAATATGGTAATTATTACTTTTCGACCAATCACATCTTATATCATTTATGCGTTAATTAACACAACTAAATCCCTGAACGTAAGATTTAAAAATAAAATCGTTTACAGAGTGTCAACAGCAAAGGCGTTTGAGGGCAGTTTTGAACTCCTGTATCTGATAAAAATAAATAATAGGATTAAAAAAACTGTTTAAACTTAGAAGTAAGAATGATAAAAAAAATAATGGTGAATTTGAAGTGTGTACGTGACTTTTTACATTCATGCTCTCTAACGGAAAAATGACTATATATGGAGTAGAAGATACGAATAATAAGAGCAATAAACAACCAACCAGTTTCATTGACTTGAAAAGACGTTTTCTTTTTAATGTGCTTACTTGTTCTGATGTTTCTGTCGACATGCTTGAATAACGTTTCAGTAGAACATACATAGCTACACCGTAAAAAATGAGAGTGAAAAACAGTAACACCACATCGAAAAAAATCACAGTCCAAACAAATACATTAAAGTTGTTTGTGTATATTTCTACAAGACTGCACACAGTGCCACCATGGTGTTCAGAGGGAGAAATGAAAGAAGACAGAGTTACCACAATTCCTAACCATCCCAATATATATACGATATATTTCCGTCTGTTTTTAAACAGTTTTGAATCCAAATCATTTTCCGAAATAACAAGTAATCGATGGAGGCTTATACATAAACTTTGAAAAAGAGACATTATAAAACACGAGAAAGAAAGAACATTAAGCAAAATGCATAATTCCAAAGATCCTGACAAGGGGGAGAACATTCGACGAATTCCCTGAAAAAATGCACTAAACCCAAACATAAAATCGTTCACAGATAAGCCTAAAACCAGTCCAAAGTAAGTACCTTTTCTCAGACTACCATTTTTACAAAATACCAGAACCCCTGCACCATTAGTAGTCATAATAGCTATTCCTATTAACAATGCAAATAATAAATTCCACGAAAAAGAAATGTTTGCATCAACTTCTATTGAATTTTCATATGTCTGCGTTTGTGTATCATTCCTTGCCTTTTCGGAACTTTTAACGCCTGCAGTAACTTTGTTTAATTCTGCATCCAGTAGAGAGTTTTCTCTTCCTGGACAGATATCGCTTGTGTTACTCATCCCTCTAGTTTCCTCCATACAGTTATATTCCGTAGAATTATCTGGTTTAGAAGTCATTTGTATGTTTGCATTGGCACCTGATTCCAGATTTGATTCGCTTCCAGCTTCAACAGTTGTTGCACTCAGCAATGCATTTAAATCATCTTTAGCACTGACTGTTTGAAATGTTGTTGTTTGAATGCTGGTTACTTTTCCGAATATTAGAAAAAATAATAAAAGCTTCAAAATTGTTCTTGCACTGTATGAACATTCTATTGCGTAGGGGAATGTCCACATATTGCCCTTCGTTGTAGTTCAATATTTCAAAGGATGATGTAGCTTGTCCCTTTAAATATAACGAAAAGAAAAGAATCTCAAATGCTTACAAATGTTCTTCTCAGGAGTAATAAGAAAGCGGACAGAATATTCTACCTTGACTAAATCAGTAAAATATTATGACGTCATAGTAGGCGGGATGATGTTAATTTTAGAAAACCGGATTTCGTAATATTGGTGTAAAGAGATGTGTATTTAACTCTAAAAATGAATAAAAATGTGTAAACATTAACAAAAATAAAAAGTTTTTATTTTGTTATGCTGTATCTGCAGTTTTGACTAAAATATACCACCGATAAATTCATGTGTGTACATCAAGTAGCTTGCGGGTAATTAATCTTTTTTTTAAATCATATTATTCAATGTATAATTACAGCATCATTCTATTTTATGCCGAATGGTGGGTCAGTTACTACACAAAATATTCTGAAATTAAGATGCAGTGTTGAGGGGTACATAATAGGCAGGTATGGTAGATATTCATTTTGAAAATTTTTAGGTACTTGAATTTATTATTATCCTGCAACTACCCCTTTCATTGACATTATAAAGGTAACTTAATAAACTAAAGCTTTATCCGGTCACTGCCCTAATAAAGCCTCGTGCATGTATTCCGACGTTCTAAAGGCATTGTGACGTCATGTATATTGCAATGTTAACGCCATGGCGTCACACTTTTAACTGCAGAGTTGTGCCTAAATCTGTCTTACACTCGCCCAAAATATCGCTTATATTAATTTTGATGACAGTAACCATGTGTTTTATCTTTCATTGTTTAAAGTTAAAACTTTGTCATACATGGGCGAAATATATGCAAAATTACAGTAAACAGCATTTATTGGACATTAACGTGCTTGGTTCCATAATGTTTTCCAGGAAGATTAATCCTATTAAAACAAATCTATATGAAGAACCTGTTAATTGTCCAATTAATTGAAATATTTTTTCCAAATCCTAAAATCCTATTTGAAGGAAACTTGTTCTTCTTTTTAAAACTTAACAAACACGGTTCTTCCTACCAACCAACCAACCATCTTGACGTTTTAAGAGGGGTTACAAGTTCGATTCTATGGGGAAACAGTGTGTTAGGTCAAGCTGCATCTGATTAAATTAAATTAATTTTCATATGTGCGAGAATAATTGTCTATATTTGCAATTTTTCATCCCTTGCAAAACTACTTTAACATAAAATAAAATTTCACCTTTCTGGTGAAGGGCTTCAGATTTAGGACACTTTCGTTTCCGTTATTCATGTAAGGATGCCAGACTGGCGGACTACATGGCTTAAAGTTATACCAAAATTACTTTAACTCAACGTTAGACAGTATCACTAATAATAATGATATGAAGCCGTGGAATTAATTTTAGAATTGTAAACCGAAGATTGAATCTGATTGGCCAAAATGTTTGTGTTTATTCATAATCGAAGCTTAAGGAGCGTTATGACCTAACTCCGAATGGGATGTTGTTAGATGCTTTAGAAGCTGTAGCAGATTCCTAACATCTAATTTTAATAAGATTGATTTGAATTTGACAAATAAAAGGTTAAAATAAATTACATGATATCTAGAAATATTTCATAAAATTATAAGAAAATCAATATGTATTCTTCCTTTTCAATTCAGCTTCAGAGACAAGACTTTAACTAAAAATCACAATAAAACTCATGATACTTACCAAGTAAACAAAAAAAAAACGACACGTCCCGGTCTCCTCTTCTGTCTGAAAATCATAAATATTTGAAACACTTACATAGAAGAGATTCCTGTTCACTTATCTTCTTGTCCAGCTGACAAATCAAAGTGGATGTAACTACAATATTTGACAATGCAAAACAGACATATATGACGCACAAAATTGAAGTAATAATCTTTATTCTTTTTGACAAGTGAATTGAGCTGTCAAATGTATTCCTTTTTAATACCAGTTACAGGAAAATTATTGTCAAACATGTTTGTTACTTTTTTAATATAATGAAGAAGCGGATATTTCTTTTCTCATAACCTTAATGATTCTGATTTTTTGTGACAAGATCGTATAAATATGGGATCTCCCATGATTTGTAGATGGATATATTTTTTATCCAACGAGTCGGGGTTTTTATCCTCGAACCTTGGCGACACAATGAGTTGGTTAAAAATCATATATTACAACAAATCATGGGGGATTCTTTTTATCCCATGTTTAAGATACTTCATAATCAATGTTTTACTTAAGAAATAAGATATCATTTTTAGAGTTGCATTGGGGTATGACATGAAGTCGGTCACGTGATCAAATTCTATAACGCCCGAAGGGCGTTATAGTAGATTTGATCACGTATCTCCGTACCGACTTCATGTCATACCCCAATGAAACTCTAAAAAATGATATTTTATTTCTTATATTTATATTTTACGTTTTCATTCATTTTACAAACAAATATAGGCATTATTAAGACTTAGATTTTGAAATGCAACGTAACGTTACCACGACGTTATGTGACGTCACAGTCGGAACTTTCCAAATTGCACGTGCAGTTTGCTTTCCATGCGCAAGAAAGTCTGATCATGTGACCGACTGCATGTCATCGAAAATTGAATTTCATTTTTTTAGTATTGTCATATAAGGAAAGACATTGGCAAATGTAAATATACAGTTTTGTACACAGAGGACTCCACTTTATTTTGCTTACGCAAAAACCATTGTGACGTAACAACTGTGAAATATGGATACGATATCAAATGAGCTATATTCGCAGGATAAATGAGAAAATATAAAATAAATTTCTTTGTTAGTCTGCTTTCATGCTTTCGTGATTGATATTTAAAGAAAGTTTAATCCATTCCAAAAATTAATTATAATTGACACATTCAACAGATATCTTGTGAATTTTGTATATTATGGTATATGTGAATTTGTTATAGAATTGAAACCAAAGTAAACCAGGGAATTGTCAGTGAATATACCTTCCGTTTGTTCACTAAGAAAATACAAAAAGAAAAAAATAATAATTACATTATACAATTACTCATTACTATTGGTATGAAAGTTTCCTGTAGTGTGTTTCTATTCTCTCTATCAGATTCTAATATCAAATTGAAAATGACAACTATTATTATTTAAATCATTTTCAAACAATAAGATGATCAAACCAATTGCAATTCTGTATAAAAAGGAAAAGGATTTGGAGTATCAAATTTCTTTCCGTTATATCTGTAATTAAATGAAAGTCAACAAGGAATTAACTTGACTGTATAAATTGCATTTACTTTAAATGTTAAGTGGGATTCGCCAAGATAAAATTTTGAATTAACTTTGCTATGTTCATGCAACAGAATTTTTCTTTTCATCTAGGAATGTTCCTTTTTTCTTATCTCTTTCAAATATAATGTGAAAATTTAACAAAATTTTATTTGAAAAATGTTGCACAATACATCAAATGTAATAAAGGTTCCTGGACATCAGAAACGATGAATTCAAATTCTGTCTCTTCATCATCTACAATGTGTGGATCATCAGTTACCTTCATAGACTTCAATGTGCAAAATTCATATTCTTATTAGTTAGACAAGTCTAAAGATATCGAGCATTTTTCAGTTTTATCAATTTATTCTGATTTATTGAACAAAACATAAACAAATGATGAAAAAGGGGAAAAATATACTGACTTATTATATACTGATTGTAAAAGAAATTATTTCCAAATAATTTAACAAACACCTTTATCTAGGACAAAAAAATCTTTCTTTTATTTATTTCCTTTAGTTTTTTTATTCATTTTTTTTTTACAAAAGAAATGCATCTGTAATAAAATGCCTAAGTTTGTATATTGACAACAGAAGTATATAAACAAATAAAATAGAGCGAGAAATTTCATGATAAAGGATCGGAGAGCATATTTAAAACACCATTTTCCTCATCTTTATCAGAGAAGAAACAACATTCTCATTAAATTGACACGATCATTCTGCTAACATTATAGATATCTACCTCGTGTGATTTTTGTCGCTCCAGAAAAGGCAAGACCCATTTGATTGATTGATACATTCAAGATTTGTAAATGTTGAATACTTGGTTTATCTAAATAAAATTCCCATTTATTACTATTAGTTTGTAAGGTTGGGATGTGTCCTTATTTATGGCCTTCGATATTGGCAAATGTAACCTCCCCCTATTTAAATGATTTGAAAATTAATTAAAAAAATATCCGAGAAAAAATGTTTTCAATTGGCATCAATTTGTAATGCTTCAATGCATCTTTTCACCACGGTAATTAATGTTATTTTAATTATCAGAACTAATTGAAATAAAAATCCTTTTCCCCATAGAATTTTATGGAATCTTTGTTAAATAATTACTGCAAAATTACACATTTTTTTTTATTGGACAATCCTTTTATCCTATAAAATGATTTAATTTAATATCATAATATTATGCTCTTGATAGACATTAAAGAATAGAGAATCTGGGATTAAAATCCGTAATGTTGTTTAGCCATTTTTTAACTGATAGTCTGATTATGACATAAAGAATACAAGTGGTGGAAAAAGATCGACAGTGGATTATACGACCTCCATAGCACCTCATCCAACATCTAATGTATTCCGTGTTTTTTCCTGCTCCCTATGTATTTTCTGTCGATGACTATTGAACTTGAAGACTAGTCGTATCTTTTCTTCATCGAATTATGACACCTCTCGGTCGCCATACTTTTACCATGTAAACGATAGGATCTCAAAGAAAGTAAACAGATAAACATCCAAAGCAAGTATTTTCTGAGAGGATTTGGTCGATCATAGTGCCAGGTAAAGTAATGATGTGTTATGTCAATTAGCAAGTAAGAAGACAAAAGCAACGCGAAATACCACGGTCATATTGGTATATTCTCTTTAGACATGTAAGAGAAGTGAACAGGCTTTGCCAACTTCAATTTTGTTGAGGCAAAGTTATGGCAGCGTTTATTTGCTTTAAATAGTAGTAATTTATGCAAAATTGTCTGTTTAAAATGTATTCATTTTTTAAGCTAAATTCAGTTGTATTCATAATCAGTATGACTACAGTATTAAATTTGGTGCTTACCATATTGAGCCGTTCCAGCGTAGGCCACAGAATCCAAAAAAAAAAAAAAAAAACTTGGGGTAACATTAAATACCTATATACATGTTGGTAGAAATAGTCTTTAGACTTGATCTGCTAAAGAGAATAAACACTGCTCTGTAGTAGTGATAATGTCATGTTTTCTAAACGATGCATATCTTCAAGAAGAATAGAAGAATAGAATTCACATGATTGATCAGAACAGAGAGCTGCTTCACTTCATTCAGTATAAAGACATGCACCAGCCACATGCCTTCTGTATATACAAGGAAGACAATCTGTATGTTGGGGAATGGTTGTCTGAAGAAGCCAAAGTACTCTCACTTCAATGACAAAAACAAATATTTTTTAAATTCTGTTATAGGGTCATACTGCTTAGGATAAATGTATGTATATATATCATTTCAATAATTATAATTGCATATACACTTTGAATCATTTGAATGAATGTGCAATTTGCTGATCATAACTTGTTATTTAAATGTCTGTAGTACCTGTTTATCTCCAATACTATAAATTGAATTAGAAGACTGAAGAAGAAATAACCCAGGTAGCACAAAACATTTTCAAAACATTTTATTGGTGTTGTAAAAAGGTTTTTTCGAAACATTTCAGACTAAACAATTTTAAAACATTTTAAAAACATTTCCTCTTCTCTTTATAACATTTTAAAAACATTTTTAAAATGTTTTCAAGAAGCTTATGATTAAATCCTTTTGGAACATTTTTCTAAAATATTTTTGAAACATTTTTAAAATGTTTCAAAAGGTATGTTTAGCTTTCAAGTATCAAAGATTTTTATATTACGTTTTAAAAACGTTCTAAAAACATGAAATGAAACATTCCTTTTCCATAAATCTGAAACATTGCATGTATACGTTTCTGAAACATTTGGAAGGAACGTTATCAAAATGTTTTTGAAACATTCTTAATTGATTTAAGGAACATTTTTCTTAAAATTATTCTAAGGGCATGTATAGTTTCCAAATATTAAAGATCTTATAAAACGTTTTAAAAACGTTCTTAAAACATGATATGAAACATTCTTTTTCTGTAAAACGGAAACCTATACGTTTCTGAAAAAATTGTAAGGAACATTTTTAAAATATTTTTAAAACATTCTTTATATCGCTGTTAGTTATAAACATAAAATTCCGGATATTTTTCGGCCTAGGCAGTGAAAATGTTTATTTAAAACATGGCCTAGGCAGTGAAATTGTTTATTTAAAACATTAACTAAAATAATTATTTTTCACTACAATTGAAACATTTATAGCATGTAACATTTTTTGGAAACATTTCCAAAATGTTTCTGAAACATTTATGTAACTGCGGCACAATTTAATTCATTTATTAAATTCAAGAGTATGTTGTGAGAATAATTTTAGAACATTCAATTTAATGTGTTTTCCTTTTTTAAAGACTTCAATTTTCATTGCTGCAACATTTTTTGATGTTATTTTCAAAATGTTCTTATAGTGTTGAAACGAGAAATTGCAGTATTTTTTTAATTGAAAGATTTTTTCCGGTATTTTATAATGATTTCTAGTTTTGGCTTATTGATTAAACAGACATATATAAAGTCCTTTAATAAAAACAAATCAAAAAATCAATAAATGAAAGGATAGGCAAACACAAAATTTAAAATATAAATAAATGTAAAAAATCATAAGTATTTGATAAAACTCTTAATGTTTTTTTTTTTAAATGTTCTTCATCAATCTGTCATCCACTCCCAGGATTTTACGCTGAGGCATTAGATAGGGATTGGCACACTGGTCAGTTTCAGTGTCATGATAACCTATTATGCAATTTTCCTGCTGGGCAGCGCGTTACAGAGCACAGGCACCAAACTCGCTTGAATTTTTGACCCCCTTAGTATATTTATAATATACTAGGGGGTCAAAAATTCAAGCGAGTTTGGTGCCTGTGTTTCAGAGTATATAGTGGTTTGCAGCTTATCTAGGCCAAATTTTGAATTATGGTAAACAAGATGTGCGCGCTTACTCCGTGCCGATTTGAATGAGAAGACTTTGCACCATAAAACCACAATAATAACCTCGGGATTTATCAACTTTGAATGGTAAGAATTATTCCTTTATCATAGACTTTAAAAGATCATTTAAAAATGACTTTTATACTACCAGTGCATGATCAATAACTTTGTACTAATGTATGTAGCATTAAGAAATGACAAAGCGTTAAGGTTATACATATGTATTTGATTTGAATATTTCATTCTTAAGTCAACACAATTATATCCTTGATTCAAGTATTCGTTGTCTTTGTGGATTGTTTTAAAATCATTAAAAATATGTTGATTTAAAAATGAAATTTCTTTACAGCATGGTGTTGATTGCATCATCCGTATTTTCAAATTCCCCCATTCAAAAGACCCTCCTTTGGTGAAGGCAAAGGTGTACGTAAATACTATTACTCTTCAATAATATTGTCATAGTAGTTATTTTTCTGCTTTTTTCAATGCAAATGAGGAAAGAACTTAAATTTGATATAATTATTTAAAATATTTTTTGCATATTTTCATTGATCATCGATTACATGTAGAACGCTGATACAAACACAATTTTCCTTATCTTAACAGGTTGTGCTATTCTTTCCGAGGGGCGGATTCCTTATCAGCCTTTTCAGTGTATGTGATTCTAACGAAGTCTTATAGATCCGCCGTTCTGTTCGACCTATACTGTGAACATAGGATTTCTGTGATTCTGTTCTTTTAAAATTCAGTGAATGGATTAGACGCCGTTTTCACCCTTTAAAAATCCGGTGACTTGAAAGAAAATAAATCAAAACTTGTACCGAGAATGGAATTTAAATGTGATTAACATATTGAATATATGGGTTTGTATTAAAAGTTCAAAAATTAAAATATAATTTGTGTTTATTTCTTTAAAAATATAAATATCATTATTTAATGAGAAAAGTAAAATTTCGGTAAAAAAAAAAAAAAAAAAAAAAAAAAAATTTTGTAACCTCGACGTGAATGTTTTGAAAACGTTTTAAAAACCAAACAAATTAAACGTGAAAAAAAAAAATTTGAAAATGTTTTTGTTACATTTTATAACAATGTTATGATAACATTTGTTGACATATTTTGTAAAATGTTTTAAAAACATTTAAAAAACCATACAAAATCACGTGATTACAACATTGTTCAAAAATGTTTTCGTAACATTTTAAGAAAATGTTCCAGAAACATTTGCTGAAATATTTCACTAAAATGTTTTAAAAACGTTTAAAAAAACATACAAATTCACGTGATTAAAACATTATTGAAAATGTTTTTGCAATATTTTAAGAAAATGTTCTGACAACACTCTGCTGAAATATTTCACTAAAATGTTTTAAAAACGTTTAAAAAACCATACAAAATCACGTGATTAAAACATTTTTAAAAATATTTTCGCAACATTTTGAAAATGTTTTAAAAATCTTTTTAAAATGTTCTTGTGTTAGCTGGGTAAGTGCGCACTATTCGTACCTATTTTGTAATCATGTCAATTTTTTCATCAATTATGTGACAAAAGTTAAAAAGAAAACAAAATTAAAAAAAGTATAGCAAGCTACCATGTTTATATCTTTTCTCTCTTTTTCATCAAATGACTTGTGAATGTCAGGCTCTTTTTGTTTCGACTTTTGACAACAGTACATTTTAAAAAGAAGTGAAGTTTGTTTTCATACATATATAACACCAACCTCTAATATACAGTGTATATTTATAAGTATTCAATTTCTTCTCTGATCCCTTTGATATTTCTTCCAATTAACATTAGTGACTCTTTTTATCTTCATGTTTATATATTTATCTGAAATCTTCTTTTTGATATTTTCCTACACATGTTCTCATCAAGACTTAATTACTTGATTAATTACAATAACATTATATTGATTTCCATAAAGTACAATATACATAATTTTATTACAACATTGTAATATCATACACGTATAGGCTAAATCATGACAAGTAATATGCAAATCAGAAAGTGATATCTTAGTATTTTTTTCTATTATTAGTATTTTTTCTAAATAAATACAGCAGTTGACCAAAATTTAGTTCCCAAAAATGACCGGCTCTGATTCTCTTTGGAATACTTTGATATAGGCTTTTTATATAATGTAAAGGAAGTAATACCCAGATTTCAGTCACCACTCTCTCAAGATCTGACTTGTTGTTAATTTCATTTACGAGGCTTTTAATGCAGATTTTCAAAACTTTCCATACATTTTCACTATGTTCAAATATGGGCTTTGTGCAGGCCAGGATATATGGGAATGTTATTGTCTGTTTTCCAGGCATTACATTGTCGTGATAAGTGGCAAGGGACGTTATCTTCTTGAAATATCCAAGAAAGGTTTCCGATTTTTTTTGTTAAAACTGGCCATAAATATCTGTCTATAAGTTTCAATATAGATATTGGAATTCATGTTTCCATTAATTAAGGAATGACTCTAATTCTTGGCCAAATTATGGCTAAGAATTCGAGTCATTCCTTATAATTTAATTTTAAAATAATTAGGCAGCTATGGTGTAAAAGTGTGTTACTTGTATCAATTTAAATTTGCCGCTCAATAATACATCCCTAGTAACGGAAGTGATATAAAACAAGGGGAGGTAATAACTGATATACAGATCTAGCAGCCATGATGTTTGTTTACACGAGGTGAGATCAAGCGACTGTTTGAAGTTAAAAGTACATTAATTAAATCTGGAATTTCCCATGAATCCCAAGGACTGGAAATGAGGGGATTGATGGATACAGATGATTATGCTGGTTGTCAAGGGGGTGTGTCCCCATACCAAACCAGGTTATTAAGAAATGATTTGCTTTTTTTTGGAAATCAACTAATGAGAGACTAGAATACAAACAAAATTAAATTATTAAGTGTGAATATTCCGACACCATTATACATGTAGGTGATACAGCCCCAGAACATAGCAGAAATCGTACCTTGCTTCTCTCTGTCTTTAAACATCCCTGTGCATTCTCCCATTACACGTTCATTGGATTTCTCTACACTTTTTTGCCTCTCCAATTACATCTTTTGTTTCATCACTAAAATTACTTTAGATAAGTCATTTTCAACCGTCCAATATTATTTCTGTCTATAAAATCTGATTTGCAGAAATCGGTTTTCTCTTCCTATCGTGATTGTCTTAGAAACAACATGTCTTCTATAACTTTTCTAAAATCAATCTTCTTCTAACAGTCCTTGTAAAAAATATTTTCAACACAATTGTTGTTAAATTTATTTGTGAGGTCTTCCAAGTTCTGCCTTCGGTTGCCCCGTACCATCCGAAAAAGACGACGATCGGCTCTGTTGTAACTTTTCTTCGCCTTCCCCAATCTTGGAAGATTTTTTTTCATTTCCCTTTCATTCGTTTTATTTATTTATTTACAGTCCTTGGATTATTTTCAGTGATCCTTGAATATGGCCTGAATACCCTTTCCCAAATAAACTTACAATGATTTTTACCACCTCCGGTGTCAAATCTTTTCCACAGGTACCCATTTTGTTAGCAGACGATTATCAACAACAAAAAAACGGAAATAGAACTAAGAAGATGAATTAAAAACCCAAAATCGATATTTGAGTTTTTATCCGGATGCAGAAAGGTTTGGTTTTTAACATATTTAGAAACTAAGGGACGAAATATCATCGCCAAACCGAGTTACGGAAACTATGGCGGCCATTTTGGGAACTAAATAATGGTCAACTACTGTATATTCACTGAATCTCATCCCCTTTATTTCGTATTAAATTCCACGGATGTTCATCAATACTTTAACGCCGCACAGAAAATTAATTATAAATGAATATTCGTTGAATATAAAACTCATAGATGACAATGATATCTTATATTTCAAAGTCATAGTCAATACATATCAATAATACAATATTTAACGTAAGAAATCAAGCTTTATATGATTATTCGTATACACAGATATAAACAAAAGCAATAAAATGTCCTTTCTTCTGATGTAAGTATACTGTAAAATCCCATATTTTCGTGGGGTCAAATCTTCGTGGTTTGAAGAAAAACTCTTGGTTCGTGGGGATTTGAATTTGTGGATGAAGAATTGTTGCGTTGTTGTGTATCTAGCATTTTATGTTTCGTGGTGGACATGAATTCGAGGGTCTCTTTATACCTCGAAAACAACGAAAATTAACCCCCCACGAAAAATTATGATTTCACAGTAGTAGAGAAAAAAACACCTGAACCACTTTAGCTGGATTTGTATTTTCTGCAAGATATTTGAAAGTGATGGAACATGACAATCTACAATGTAAATTGATATGTTTTTATATTAATGTTATCACTTTTCATGACTTCAATGTAATTCAATATATTGATTAAATTTACAATTTGCAATGATTTCTACAAAGGATATGGATATTTACATTATATTTCTCTAACTAAGAACTAAAAATATCCTGGTATATGTAGTGGTAGCCTACTACCTTAAATATATATATATAAAATATAAAAAAAAAAAAGCCAAATGACAAATATATTAAGGCAAAATATAAACTTCGAACTCAAGATAATTATTTTGTGTTCTTTCATTTTGCAACGAAATGAATGTAAAATGAAAAAAGACACTCTTTTCGATTATTACTACGTTTTTTTTTTTATTTAGGGCTTACACAAAAACAGAAATAACATCGGAATAAGTAAATGTCTCTTTTTATCTCTCCACATTTATGCATTTGTCAAAAGAATTATGCATACTGTATACCTGTAATGCGGCGATTAAATTTCTGTTGTTGTTGTGTTTTGTTTTGTTTTTTTTTAATTGTTTTGTACAATTTTAATACCTTATCAAAAACCGTCGTAAAAATACCTGTATGGTATGGGGAGAAAATTGATCTTCGGAAAAACTTTATCTAAAGAAAATATAACAATTATTGATTGTAGCATTCACAAGTTTTTCTTGTTTTTAATCATTATACATATATCACCGTTTTTGAAACAATCCAAAATTATATCTATAGTTAATAAAACTGAAAAAAAATCTATTATTTTTCATGTAAATTTTATTTGTTACGCCCCGGAAAATAGTGTCTTCCTAAATTTCTTACCTCCATTAAAAAGTAATTATTTAAAAGGGTGGTGATAGCAATTGAGAAAATTTTGATATTGAATTTGAAGAACACATATAATATTAAAAAATTGTAAATCTAAATGTCACAGATAATATTTGAATTTTAGTTTTTAGTCATATTATTGTATTATTTGCATTTAACTTCGTTAAACAAGTAATTAAGAAAATATATAGAATTTACTTCTGTGTTTAAATAGACTTTACTAGGGCAAAATATTATCATACTTAATTATGTTATTGGATTTTGGTTCATTTTATTCCATTTTGATTTCGACGCAAACTGTTATGAAGACCGCAAATTAGAATGATGTTAAAATCTTATAATTACACGTTACATCATCATTACATAATGCAATGTAAAGTAACTAAGAATTAAGAATTAAGATTTTTTTATACTGAATTGATACACTACTTTATACTGTAAACCAATTATTATTTGCGCAATTTTTTAAAATTTTTTTCGCAATTCTTCAGTTTGAAATGAATACTGAGAAAACATACTTCTCGCAGGAATAAAAGAGTGAGCCACTCTTGTCGACAGGTCACATCCAATATGTACTCTTTGTTATGGTCGGGAAATAACGGTAAAATTCGTAGACAAAACTTTATAGATAATAGCCTAACTCAACAGACATTTGTTTCGGCAAAAAATTTAACTCATAATAATAACAGAAGGATCTAACTCGAATTACACCCAGTACTCGAATTACACTCAAAACCACCCTCCTCAGAAACACATTCATCTACACTTTTAGATAAAATATGCTGGCAAACGTTTTATAACCATTATCTTTTACAATAATTTATCTACACAACCATATTGTGGACCTTCAGATATCCGGACGCCAGATATCCGGATGCTTCAGTATCCGGACGATTTTTCATCGGAACGAAATTTTAAAATGTTATTCTGTCTTGTATAACTGGTGATTCAGATATCCGGATGCTTCACATATCCGGACAGATTGACTGGGAACCAAAGCGTCCGGATAAATGAGGGTCCACTGTATGACATATATGCTCGGCTATGTTAAGGAAGGTCAGAGTTCACATTCCTTGTACATCGTATTGGAAGTTTAATTGTGACGTCATTGGAATTTAACAAGCCACAAAAATTAATTAACGACATGATCATGCGTAAATAACAACTTGAATTTATTTATTTTATCGATTATTCATAAAATCTTGTAAAATTCAATACTTGATAGCGATACAGTCGAGTAATAGAAGAAAGCCTTTGTCAAATATGACGTCATCAGCCTTGACATGACGCAGCACAGGTGATACAGAGGACTAGATTCACTGGTTTCATAATGAAAAGAATGCTTAAATAAATATGATACCATTACATGCTTATATTTAAACCTTATCTTTAAAACCAAAAGAAAATAATTTATTAAATACGATGTGTATAGAATATGAATTTATCTAGTAGCATTGAAGCTGCACAGGAATAGGGAATGTAGAGAATATAGCTAAAACGATGAGCGTATTCGTGATTTACATCAAAATTGCAAGGGCATAGACTATTTTGTTTGAGCTGAAATTTGGAATATTCATTGCTCATATAGTGTTTATTTTGAAAAGTGCTGGGAGCTGATCCTGGTCTGCATAACATTTATATTATTTAAAACAGAATTTAAGCGAACTGGAAATTTTTAGCTATTATAAGCATTTTCGGCAACATTTTAAGTACTTCGCAAACAGCACTGACTATGTCCCAGCACTTTTTGGGTAGAGGATATAATCCTATTTTAATGTGTATCAATTTTTTTCTTAAAAAACAAGCGTATGCCCTTACACTGTCCTCATTTCCTGCATTCAACGTTAATAATTCTATTTTTATACAAGTCACGTAACAAACAGCAAATACATGCGATATAACTGGTAATAACTACGAACCAGTCCTATCAATTATTGATAGTTATGTTACATTTTCTACAAGTATTCAGTTCCTTTGATATTTTTTTTAAAAGAAGTAATACATACTAAAACGGTGCTAACGTAACATTTTCCACATCGGTCCTTAACATAGCTGAGTGCATTTGATTTCATTTATCTCAATAAACAGCGTCGAATCTCTTTCCACCGAATGGAAAGTCGAACTCAACCATGAAACAGTATGTGCTAATCCCGCACTAAGTTATCGATTTGCTAAAATTCATATTTAAAAAAAAAAAGTCAGGGTTCCTTTTTATGAAAAATGAGACGTTATCCAATTTTGTTTATTCAATGCAATATTTAAATCTCGAAAGGATTTTTTTTAACTCACTCAATTTTTTTATTTTCCTCTTTGCCCGAGAATAGACAATCAAGTAATTAACGTTTTATAATATGTAATGGAAATAAGGAACAGAAATTAAAATCAAATTAGCTTTAAAACTCAAATAGAATTAAACAAATTTGTAGCAGAATTACACGGTTATTTTTTTTTAATTGATCAGGTGTCATAGTCAAGTAAACATACAAGAAAACGATAAATTCTCATGTGTCAGCAACATGAGAGGCGTGTTATTTGCATCAATAGTAAAAAATACAAAAACATGTAATGAAGCAAATTTTAAAAATTCCATTATTACATTTACGGTGTTGATTTTGATCCAAATGTTATAACGCAGTATTACAGTCCATAAGTGTTTTTTTTTATTATTGCGTTCTTAGAATTTTTTTTACTTCGACTATAAATATCATACCGAAGGAAAATTAGAATTATTCTTACAAAGCTCATTCATAAGACGCTTTAGAACTCTTAATGGATGCATTACATGAATATTCAAAATACATATCTTTAATTCTAATTTCTGAAAGACACCTTAAAAATATCAAGAATAAGATTCTTGTAAAAACAAATACAGTGTAAAATTGTAAATCAAATGAGTAACAGTATTAACTGTGGTAAAATATAGTTATATAAAAATCTAACTTAGCTGACATGTTCTTTATTTGTATTCACGGGCAATTAACGTGTAGACAATTATTTAGCTATAAATTTCTGCAAAAATAAACAATCAAGTGACATTATCAACAGCAAAAAAATTGATTTACTCCACACGTCCATTAAAACAAAATAAAAAGCAAGGATAGTAAACAATATCAGATTGAAGATCACCTGCCATGGACAAGTAAAGATCCCTTGTCGACCAGTCACACCTTGATATCATGCACTATAGATATCCGCGTGGATCCACACGAGTAGGCTCCTTAAGATTTAAAAAAAATATTTTACAGAGGGTCAGCAGCAAAGCCGTTTGAGAGCAGTTTTGAACTCTTGTATATGATAAAAATAAATTATAGGATTTAAAAAACTGCTGCAACTTAGGAGTAAAAATGCAATTATAAGCAATGGTGACTCTGTGGTTATTTTTATTTTTAGTTGTATGCCCTCAAGCGAAAAAAGTATTAAATACGGAATAGAAGAGACCGTTAAAGAGAGTAATAAAAGACCCACCAGTTTCATTGACTGGAAAAGTCTTCTTCTTTTTAATGTGCTTACTTGTTCTGAGGTTTCTCTAGACATGCTTGAATAACGTTTCAAAAGAGCATGCATAGCTACAAAATAAGACATGACAGTGAAAACGAAAAACACCACACCGAAAGAGATTAAAGTAAAAACAAATACAGGAAAATTGTATGTGTATACGTCTACAAAACTGCACACGGTGCTAGCATAGTGTTCATCTGGGGACACTAAACAAGATAAAGTGACCACAATTCCTAACCATCCTAACATGTACACGGCATATTTCCGTCTGCTTTTAAACAGTTTTGCATCTAAATCATTTTCCAAAATTACAAGCAATCGATGAAGACTTATGCATAAGCTTTGGAAAAGAGACATTATGAAACACGTGCAAAAAAGAATAGAAAACAAAATGCATAATTCCAAAGATTTAGACAAGGGGGAGAACATTTGACGAATTCCGTGCAGAAATGCACAAAACCCATAAATAAAATCGTTTAGAGATAAACTTAGGACCAGTCCAAAGTGAGTTCCTTCTCTCAGATTAGCATTCCTACAAAATACCAGAACCCCTACACCATTAATTGTCATGATAGCTATTCCTATTATCAATGCAATTAATGTATTCAAAGAAAAAGATATATATTCTTCACTTCCTTTTGAATTATTATCAGGAAGTCCTTTTTCGTATGTTGGCTTTTGCGTTTCATTGCATGTCTTTTCTGATATATTTACACCTGCAGTTATTGTTTTTAATTCTGAATCCAGATGCGAGTTTTTTTTTCCTGGACTGACATCGCTTGAGTTACGCATCCATCTCCTTTCCTCAATGCAGTTGTTACTTTCCGTATTTTCATTTGTTTTTATGGTAGTTTGTATGTTTTTATTGGTAATTAATTCTGCGTTTGATTCGTTTATAGTTTCCGTTGTTGTTACATCCAGGAAAACGTTGGCATCATCTGTAGCACTTACCATTGGAAATGTCGTTGTTTGCAGGCAGATTATTTCTATGTTAATTATGAAAAACAGTAAAAGCTTGACAATTGTTCTCGCACTGTAAGAAACTTCTATCTTCTTGGAATATGTCCACATACTGCCCTTTGTTGTAGTATAAATTACAAAAGGATCAGATGCTTGTTCGCCTTCAATAAAAAGAAAAAAAATTGAAATCTTAGTATGCGTAGAAATCTTCTTGTAAATAAATAGTTACTATCTATTTTGAAATTTTACATCCCCTGATTGTGAAACAATTAATATTTTCATGTAATTCGATAATGGCATTAATGATGAGAGAAAGAGAGATAACAAAATTTAGTGTTTTTCTGTAGCTAGACATAGGAAGGATTACTTTTTTAAAAGTAAAATAATGCAAAATTAATAAATAATCATTCTGAATTAAAAAAAAAAGAAAAAAAAAAGATATCTTTTTTCCTATTCCTTAAAAAAACGATCTCGTACGCAATTCCGTCATCGTAGAAATTGTAACATTAACATTATTTTTAGATGTTTTTCTTTACATAATTTCATAAAGTATGTTAGCTCTTTATGAAAATTTGTTGGCACTGACAGGTGCATCATCTAAAAATATGATATTAATATTTATATTCACCGGTACATTCTTAGATTTTTCGCTTCATAATATTTTATTCCATTTTATAACACACTTAGTAATAAATACAGAATTTTTTGCATATGCGATATGGCTGACGTCACAATAGTCGTATCAGCCCTTCAGTATTATCGATATTCATTTTGAAATGTTTTATAAGGTACATGTATTTATTATTCATTGCTTAAAGTTAAAATTTTGTAATACGAGGGTAAAATATTTGTTAAAACAGTGAACAACATTTAGTGTACACTAAATTGATTCCATTATCTTTTCAAAAGGGAATTTGTTCGTCCTAATATTAAAAACAATCTTAAGAACTTGTTTATAATCCAAATAATTTATCTTATTTTAAGAAAAGGACAATACTTTTAGCAAACTGATCACATCCTAGTATCCACAAGACGAAAGACCACCATTAAGCAATCTCTTAATGGTGACTTAATGGTGCTTAAAGAAGTCAACTCCTTTAAGCCACCATTAAGCCACCATTAAGCTGCAACTTACAGGTGCTTAATGTCCAAACTTCATTAAGCTACCATTAAGCCACTTTTAAGCCGAGCTTAATGGTGACTTAATGGTCAAACTTCATTAATTTTTTACGCATCTTATTCCGAATCTTTGATCTAACTTCTAAAGTTATTTTAATGTCAATTACGCAAAATCTTTTTTTTTTTTTTTTGGTGATCTATAAATTTGTCTCGTTCGTTTTTTTTATATAACATATGACACTAAACAAGATAAAGTGACCACAATTCCTAACCATCCTAACATGTACACGGCATATTTCCGTCTGCTTTTAAACAGTTTTGCATCTAAATCATTTTCCAAAATTACAAGCAATCGATGAAGACTTATGCATAAGCTTTGGAAAAGAGACATTATGAAACACGTGCAAAAAAGAATAGAAAACAAAATGCATAATTCCAAAGATTTAGACAAGGGGGAGAACATTTGACGAATTCCGTGCAGAAATGCACAAAACCCATAAATAAAATCGTTTAGAGATAAACTTAGGACCAGTCCAAAGTAAGTTCCTTCTCTCAGATTAGCATTCCTACAAAATACCAGAACCCCTACACCATTAATTGTCATGATAGCTATTCCTATTATCAATGCAATTAATGTATTCAAAGAAAAAGATATATATTCTTCACTTCCTTTTGAATTATTATCAGGAAGTCCTTTTTCGTATGTTGGCTTTTGCGTTTCATTGCATGTCTTTTCTGATATATTTACACCTACAGTTATTGTTTTTAATTCTGAATCCAGATGCGAGTTATTTTTTCCTGGACTGACCTCGCTTGAGTTACGCATCCATCTCCTTTCCTCAATGCAGTTGTTACTTTCCGTATTTTCATTTGTTTTTATGGTAGTTTGTATGTTTTTATTGGTAATTAATTCTGCGTTTGATTCGTTTATAGTTTCCGTTGTTGTTACATCCAGGAAAACGTTGGCATCATCTGTAGCACTTACCATTGGAAATGTCGTTGTTTGCAGGCAGGTTATTTCTATGTTAATTATGAAAAACAGTAAAAGCTTGACAATTGTTCTCGCACTGTAAGAAACTTCTATCTTCTTGGAATATGTCCACATACTGCCCTTTGTTGTAGTATAAATTACAAAAGGGTCAGATGCTTGTTCGCCTTCAATAAAAAGAAAAAAAATTGAAATCTTAGTATGCGTAGAAATCTTCTTGTAAATAAATAGTTACTATCTATTTTGAAATTTTACATCCCCTGATTGTGAAACAATTAATATTTTCATGTAATTCGATAATGGCATTAATGATGAGAGAAAGAGAGATAACAAAATTTAGTGTTTTTCTGTAGCTAGACATAGGAAGGATTACTTTTTTAAAAGTAAAATAATGCAAAATTAATAAATAATCATTCTGAATTAAAAAAAAAAGAAAAAAAAAAAAGATATCTTTTTTCCTATTCCTTAAAAAAACGATCTCGTACGCAATTCCGTCATCGTAGAAATTGTAACATTAACATTATTTTTAGATGTTTTTCTTTACATAATTTCATAAAGTATGTTAGCTCTTTATGAAAATTTGTTGGCACTGACAGGTGCATCATCTAAAAATATGATATTAATATTTATATTCACCGGTACATTCTTAGATTTTTCGCTTCATAATATTTTATTCCATTTTATAACACACTTAGTAATAAATACAGAATTTTTTGCATATGCGATATGGCTGACGTCACAATAGCCGTATCAGCCCTTCAGTATTATCGATATTCATTTTGAAATGTTTTATAAGGTACATGTATTTATTATTCATTGCTTAAAGTTAAAATTTTGTAATACGAGGGTAAAATATTTGTTAAAACAGTGAACAACATTTAGTGTACACTAAATTGATTCCATTATCTTTTCAAAAGGGAATTTGTTCGTCCTAATATTAAAAACAATCTTAAGAACTTGTTTATAATCCAAATAATTTATCTTATTTTAAGAAAAGGACAATACTTTTAGCAAACTGATCACATCCTAGTATCCACAAGACGAAAGACCACCATTAAGCAATCTCTTAATGGTGACTTAATGGTGCTTAAAGAAGTCAACTCCTTTAAGCCACCATTAAGCCACCATTAAGCTGCAACTTACAGGTGCTTAATGTCCAAATTTCATTAAGCTACCATTAAGCCACTTTTAAGCCGAGCTTAATGGTGACTTAATGGTCAAACTTCATAAATTTTTTACGCATCTTATATCGAATCTTTGATCTAACGTTTAAAGTTATTTTAATGTCATTTACACAAAATCTATTTTTTTGGTGATCTATAAATTTGTCTCGTTCGTTTTTTCACTTTTATATAACATTTCTGTCAACATGCAAAATCTCGGGCACTGAGAATAAAGCTAGCTAACTGCCACAGGGGATTGCTCCTGCTTTTTTATTTTTTTTAATCATTTACAGTATCATAAAAAAAGACGTTTTAACTTATTACAGCATATGATTTTTTAAAAAAAATAAATAGTTATAACATACGTTGTTTTTAATATTAGTGTATATGATTTTTGTTTTAGAAAAAATAAATAATTATATTATTACACGCCCGGGGACAACCCCTGTGAAATATCTTAATTTTTCAATACCGAAAATCATTTTGTTCTTAAAATTATCTGTTTCCATGAACACAAAATATATAATAATTACTTTAAAAAAAATGGTATTTTTTTTCATGTGTTAAAAGCAACACTCCGCTACAGAATTCACAGAAATATAAAGTCATGTTCTCATGAAAATTTGTGTTGTTTTTTTTTGGAGAGGGCACGGGCTGGGGCCACAGGTATAAAAATTTTTAATTTTCAAAGTTTGCCTTTTACATCATGAATAATTTAATGAATTAATTACTATTTTTTCTTCAATTTTTATTTCAAAATCGCAGCAGCCGATCAGATTAAACATGACATCTATACACATTGGGAAACGGGGTAAGATTAACAGTGTAAGTATCGTGGTTAGACTTACGGCACGCCAAATTCAAAAATGAGCAAATCATAGTTTTCGAAAACTAGGTTTATCGTTTGTAAACTATAGTTTACGGACTGTAAACTATAGTTAACAACGTTAATCTATATTTTACATCTGTAAACTATAGTTAACGCGATAACATGTTTCACAACCGTAAACTATACTTAACACTGAAAAACTATCAGATTATACTGATAAATACATTGTAAACTATAGTTTACAAACCGTTAACTATAGTTCACGATCTGATAAATATAGATTTGTGAAACAGATTAACATTGTAAACTATTGTTTACAAACGTGAATATATGTTTATCAACAAAATCTATTGTTAACGCTTATTACAGACAATAAACCTTAATATAGGTACTTAACCGTTAACCATCCATCGTTAACTATAGTTTACGGTTTGTAAACTATAGTTTATAGTCGATAAAACTAGTTTATCAAATGTACTAGGTTTACAAATTTTGAACGATCAATAGATTTCCCCGGTCAACTAACACAAACTATTGAAATTTAATGCAATTAAGCAAAATTTAAATTTAGCAAACATGTAAAAAATTAAAAATTATGATTCATTGTAAAAGGACAATTATTTTGATACCCATTATGATACAAAAAGAATTTTAAATGAATATGATATTCCAAAAAAGTCTTTGTAAACATAACCAGGTAACTCGTAAAGGAGGATTGTCACTAGGTCTAAATTTTAGACACAAAATCCGTTATATCCGCAGAATATTTTATTATTTAAAACAAAATTCATCTGTCTTTCCCGATGATAGATTTTTTTGTTTTATTTAAAACTAATTTAATTTCAATCATGATTTAATGACATGTATAAATCTTCGAATAACAGAGCGAAGAATTCATTACAATTTAAAAGCCGAACTCAACGGTTTAGAAATATTAATGTGATATAAGCCTTTTAAAAAGACCCATAAATAAAACTGTTTATAGTTTGATTAATAAATCAATTCAAGACTTTGGAAACGTTCAACAAAATAAAAACCAACTTTGTGCAAAATAAATGTCTGATATTTTCCTCTACATCGTAAGAGCGGCGTAGGCCTAATGGTTAAGGTGACTGCTACCTATACGAAGGGTCATGAGTTCGCGCCCCGTGTGTGCTTTTTTCTTTTTTTTTAATTTTAAACTTCGTTTTCTGAAGATATGTGTGAACTCGACATGAATAATTTGTGATAATAAATCACTATAAAAAAATTTTTCTCCCATAAAAACAGTATCATCGATTGCGTAATGGTGGATTAATGGTAGCTTAATGGTAGCCTAATGGTAGCTTAATGGAGTTTGGACATTAAGCACCTGTAAGTCTTGCTTAATGGTAGCTTAATGGTGACTTAATGGTGGTCTAAAAGTTACCATTAAGGACCTGTAAGCCACCATTAAGCTACCATTAAGCTACATTTAAGCACCAATTAAGGACTTTGAGTTAACTTAATGGTAACTTAATGGTGGTGTAAATGTTACTTAAAGGTGCTTAATGGTGACTTAATGGTGACTTAAAGACAACCATTAAACCACCATTAAGGACCTGTAAGCCACCATTAAACCAAGCTTTAAGTGTGTGTTTCATCTTGTGCTCAGACTGGATAACACGTGTAAACTTCCCGGAACTTATATCTCGGGTATTACCAAGTCCGAAATATTAGTAGATTAAACCAATGAAATCCTTCGTAACAAACCAAAATGACAATCCCTCGGATACAATGCAAATGAAAAATTATACAATACAAATGATTTTTTACAATATAAATGAAAAATACACAATGCAAATGAAAAATTATACAATGCAAATGAAAAATTATATAATACAAATGGAAAATTATACAATGCAAATGAAAATTATACAGTACAAATGAAAAATTATACAAAAAAATGGAAAATTATAGAATACATATAAAAATTATACAATACAAATGGAAAATTATAGAATACAAATAAAAATTATACAATACAAATGGAAAATTTTACAATACAAATGGAAAAGATCGAATTTTGCAACGTTTGACTTGCCATACAAAACCGAACATAAAAATGCGTATCACAACCTGTCAATGCTATTTGACCTGAAAAAATCTGCTGCCGACTGGTTAAGATTTATAAGAATTCCGTCCTCATTTATGCAGTGTCGTTTTTCCCGATCACTCGTTTCCCAAGTTTAAACAGATTAACGGTTTTCCCCGCTTTGGTACATAAAACATTTTCTCAGAGTTCCATTGTTCATACCAGATATCTCAAAGTCAAACATTAAACAAAAGTATTCCGATTTCTTTCCTTCTTTCCCAAAACTGTACTGTTGTTATGAAGACGATTTGATTTGTTTAGTAAAGGGGGATAATTCAAAAAGAAGACACAAAAGTAGAAAATACTAGTAAGTCAGGAACGTAACGGACAGGTTCCGAAATTAAGGGAAATATTTATTAAAGTAATAGTATTTAATTATTCGTTCAAAAGGTAATCCTGAAGCGGGAATATACATGTAAAGACTGCCAAAGTAGTCCCGGTTGCTTAGTGCAAGCGAACTCTAGATTCTATTGATGCAGTTATCAAAAGAATTTTTTATCCAATCAGAATCAAGTATTTTATAGAAATTAAATGATTTCACAATCAATTCTATTTTGATCATTCATGTACCACAGAATCAAACTTGTTTATTGTGTATATAATTAAAGATAACTTTAAATCAAGTTATAATAATAGATCCTTATTTTTAAAAAAAATTAAAGACGGTACACAGTATTCATTTGAAATAATTGGTCGTAAAGAAATCCTACCTGTTTCAGACGTTCGTTTAAATTATTTTTAGAAGAATTTTATGCAGGTTTTCTTAATCCACCCCCCCCCCCCCTTTTCACAGGAAAATCTCGTGTTGTATAAAAAAATTGATGTAGTTTAGCCATGTTCATCAATTTTATTTACAACATTTACAGACAAAAGTAATAATCATTTTTGGAAAAACAATATTTGCATATCTTTTTAATCAACCAACATATCAGTGAGATTTCCATCTTTGAAATTTCCCGTAACCAAATAAAGTGATCGGCATGGACCACGCGTGTCCAAGTGCTATGTAGTGACGATTTCTTTAATGTTGAGAAATCAATGGAATACATGACTTCTGAGATGCATATTGCAATAAAAGTAAATTAAAAGGATATATCTTTCGACATGTGCATGTATGTAACGATAGCAGTATTGAGGTAAAGTGTTTATCACTGCGTTCGATACGTTTTCTCGGCATCCATGCATGCATAATCCAAAGGGCTTTTTCTGTACATGATCAATACTACATGAATGTATTCCGTGTTAGTGTTTTCATGCATTGCAGCATATGAATTATAAAAAAAAAATTACTTCTCAGTATTGTTCCAGTTTTGTTAGGTTTTTACTTTTCAAACATGTATTTGGTCAGTTTATTGACTTCTAAAAACTATGCTATCGGAGATGTGTACATGTCGACAGCCAGGCTAGAAAATCGCTCAAGTAGAACAAATACACCAGGTTTATAAAGCAGGTACAGGTTGCAAAAAATCAAATAAATATGGCGAAATTGAAGAAACATGGCGGACAAAGGCGTACAGGAATGTAGCAAGTCATAAAGATGAAAATGACACCCTTTTTAAGAGTTCGTGTTAGCTTTATCTTAAGCATATAATCCCTGGTAGTTGTAGTCAAAGTTTATTTTTTTTGCGGATAGACAAAGGAACAAACGGGCAGACAGACCAAAATCTGTATGTTACAATATCGGGGCATAAAATCAAAATTTAGATTTGAATAATCTGGATTTCATTACTACATTAGCAGTGTTCAGAGATAAAAAAAAAATAGGAGTATGTAGGAGAGTGATTATTGTGATTATCATTATTCATTATTTTGTTTCCTATTTGTTTTTCTGAAGGTGCCTCACATTTATTTATGAAATGTTTTTTAAGTTATAATTTCATCACGTTTTAAGCTTTGAATACACAAATTCTGTTCATAAAATCTTATTGGCTGACAAATCCGCCCTCTCCAGTTTTGGTTATTAGGGTTTCTTTCAATTACGTATATATAAATACAAAAAAACACCCATATTTCGAATTTCGAAGTCATTCTCTGTCCATTGTCACCAGCTGAAAAGTTTTTTTTCCCATTTTTTAAAGAATATAATCTAAAATCAAAAAATTGTTGATTTTTTTTTCAAAAAATTTATATTTCAAAATTTTGTTTAAACGTATTCAGAACAGTTTTAATCTCTAGATAACCCCATTACCATGATTATGTACTTTTAAAAAGGATACAAATGTGTATTTAAATACTATTTATAATTTTCTAAAATTCATGCTTCAAAACTGATATTTTAAAAACAATTAAATGTCATGGACAAATAAAACAATAGAGGTAAGTAAGTAAACGCTTTCGCTTCATGATGAGGAGGCCTAGGTTCGATTCTCGTTCGCGAGGCCGCGTCAATCCTAAGACGTAAACATAGGTATTGATTGTTCCTTCGCCATCCCTCGGCATTGGAATTGAAAGTCACGGAAATTTCGAATATGACCCTGCTTAATGTAGTAATGGGCAAATTCAAAACGTAAGCCTCGTGTCACGGTAGACGCTGGCACGATAAAGAACCCTCACTGCTCAATGGCCCAGAGTGCCGAGTATAGGTCTAAAATTGAAGCCCTTCACTAGCATACGGTGGCGTATCAATATGAGTGTAAATTTCTCGAATTGGATGTTAAACAATACAACCAATCGATCAAGAGAGAGAGAGAGATTCTTCCTTAACCAACTTTTTTAATTAAATGAAAGTGAATAGTAACTCTATCAAAACGAACTTAAGTTGATTATTCTAATACATCAAACAATGAAGTATAATCAATTCTTTGTTTTTAAAAAGATTATGTGTCAGGCATTCATTTTGTCTTTTTAACTGATTCAAGTTCAAGTAAAGTTCGCATACTTGTCTTTTCAATCAAAATATTTAAACAGTGAAATGATAAAAGATACCACAGAGTCTGAGACAGAAAGTACCACATATATATATGGCATTCTAACAACCAGGTTCTGTGATATATAAAGGTAATCTAAGAACAAAGCTATATGATAAACGTGATGACTCTAACTTTTCAATCGTCAACTTCCCTTACTCATGCATCAATATACCTTAATCACCTGCATAAGGAGTTTATATGTCTCAGTTGATTCGATGCGCAAAGGCATGCTCTACGTATAAAAAGTTTTTAAAACGATGTTAATTATTGACAAACAAATTGATGAAACATAAATGTCAGCCGTCTCGTTTAAAGTCATCGCTTCGTAAGTTCTCTGGTCGATACACGAATCTTATAAGAAAATACAATTTATAAATGAGTCAAAGGCTGACTGACGTTTTTCATGCTAATTGATAGTTCATTATTTCTCTTCACAGACTTAACGACAGATGCAAGATTTTGTCCGTTATTTCCCGACATGATTTCAGGACAAAGAGCACACAGCCGGTGAAACCGGTTTGCAGGGGATACTCACTCTTCCATGGCACCTGATTGCACCTCTGATGTTTAGGAGGTCCGTGTTTGCTCTGCTCCTGTTTTGTATTGTTTTATGGATTCTTGATTTTGAATACTGTGTGTTTAATCCATGTTTCATGAAAATCCTGTCACGAAAAAAGGCGAAATACTAGCATTTTCACGTTCTTATTTCGCAAGTTATGTGGTAGATGCAATGACCTCATCCAAAAGTATAATTTTTCATTAGCTAATTGATGTTGTTACATACGATCTGATGAACCGTAAGTAGCATATTGAGTTGTCTACGGATAGTTCTGTTCTTTTCCGATCATAACAGTTAGCAATTCGTACAGGTGACTAACTGGCAGGGGATGCTCACTTCTCAGTGGCACCAGATCTCATCTCTGATGATTTGAAAAGTTTTTGTTTTGCGATTTTTATTGTTTACATGGACTTAATGTAAGATGTTGAAGATTAGTAAACAGTAGTATAATTCAGCATAAAAATCGTTTGCACGAAATGGCATTACACATATTATATAGTAACTTGCAATTGTTTAAGTGCATAATTGTAATACTAAATCTTCCAAGATGAGTTAAAATTACTTTTTAAATACGAAACTTTGTAACATTTAAGGTTCAAATAAACAAAATGTCTCAAAGAAGCTACATGAGAAAGAGCAATTGCTCTTAGCAACTTAACATTTCAGCAAAATTCGAAATGAGACTAGATGAAAATTTTTGGAGCAATTCCATTTCAAGTAACTATAAGCCCTACCTGGTCCAAATTTTCATGGATGATGCATCGAGGGTTTGTCCCTAAAATTCTTGCTTCGGGGGATAGACTGGTAACTTTTCCCAGATGGTTATTTTTTTTTTATATGTTAACCAATTAAGCATGGTGAATGTATATGTGCTATACTAAATGTTATCCACATTATAAAGATGATTAAGCGAGGTAAAGGTTTTTGTGTATCTTAGTATCTACATAGCCTGTTTTAAAAAGAGAAGGATAAATCAAAGGATCGTAGGAAGGACCAGATTTTGGAACTGACAGACATTTTTACTTGCAAAGTTTAGTGGTTTTAAATCTTGGTGCAGATTCTTTGCAGATGTAATCCCAAAGGACAATAAGTTTTATTCAAACTAACTTTGTTTGAATATTCATCTTAATTGTTAACCTTCTAGAAAAGAAAATTATTTGAGAATTGCCTTGCTTAAAGACAACATTGTATTACATGTATTTGATGATCTAAGACGTGTTAAGAAAGTTCGTTCCAGGATGAAATATTTTTAAAAATTTCAAAGTAGTGCTTAATTAAAGATATGAATTTTCAAGTCTGTCAAAATCACTAGAGTGTGCTCTATATTTATAGAATTTCATTTCTAGCAGGAAATTATAGGATTTTTCTTCCATATGAAAATATACATAACATTTTTAAAGCACCCGAATGATAGAAATGCTGATCATTTTGAGTGAAGATAAACGATAGTTTACTTTTGTTTCCTCGTAGCTTATCTTGCATCAGACAAGCTGATGATCGTAGGTATAAGAACAATAGATCATTTTTCAAAAGAATAGGTTTGTCATTTTTAAATATGTCACAGATTTGATAATTTTTGCATAGTATTTGAAAGGATGTTTTGACCTGTGTGCTTTATATAGTCATAAATATGTGTCATCCCTAATTTCACGTGTATTAATATCTGCCCTCCTCTTATTGATTCAACAAAAGACAGTTAAAACCTTATCAGTAGCAAAAATGGACTCTGTAAAAATGACAAATCACAAATTGTAAATATCTTCTCATCCTATTTCTTTTCGAAAATAAAGGTACTGTGGAACAAACTTTCTTAACACCCTTTATATTTAAGAATTGCACAACTGAGTGTTTTTACTTTAAAAGTTAAAACATTATAATACATTTGTTAAAAAGCAAACTCCCAAAGCATATTTCAAATCGAAATGACTTGAAATCAAATAAGTTTTTATAACAAAAAAAGAACATGACCTGATAGATATAGAAGAATGTAAATACCACAATAAGGTTTTTCACTTTACTAATATTAAAAGATAAATTTAGGGGATGATTCCTAAATTTCTTTTTCTATAATTTCAGTTTCAACCATATAAACCGATAACCTCCCTCATCAGATCTCTACTAGAAGTATATTTTGAGAGTAAACATCGAACACAAAGCCACTGGGATGAATACAACAAATGCTAGAAATTGTTCTGCAAGTGACAGCTTCGAGAATTGTATTGGTGCTCATCCTACAATACAGCCAATAATTTTTGCAGCCCTAACTATAGGAATCCTGGTTCTTTTTATTAATGGGGGAGTTTTTGCTATATTTATAAAAGATAAAAATATAAGAAAGAACCCCTACAAGTTTTTAGTTCTTTTATTATCTTTGAGTGATTTTTCAGTCGGTCTTGGAATTATATGCGGCGGACTAATTCTTCTGAAACCTTCCTTAATCGGAAACAGGTTCTTAACTGTTTTGCAAGTAGTTTTGAGGTGCAATGGGTTGTGTCTATCACTTTTACAGACTTGTTTAATCAGTTTACAGAGATATCTGGTTTCTTGTAAAGAAAACTGGAACTTGTTCATTTTTAAACAAAACCGGAAGTATTACGTTTGCATTTGCAGTTCAGTTGCGGTTGTAATTATCAACTTCGTTCTTATTTCACCACCTGAAAGGGATTTTGATAGAAATAATGACCGATTTCTGTCTTATGTCTACCATGGATATTATATGGAACACTCAATATACATAAGGCTTCTTTCTCTCTCTCTGGTAGGACTTACGCTCCTTTTTTACTCTCTAACGGTTTGCAGTGTTTTTAAAATTCTCAAGAAAGTGCGTCCTATTGGTAATTCAGATTCCATAAACGTAAGGACAACTCACGTAGAAATGCGACAATTACCTTGTACAGTCGGTGCGAAAAACAACATGAAGACTACCGATGGTAACCGTAATGCAGAATCACAGACCCAGCGTCATCGTAAGATACTATCACTGACTAGGCAAAGATATGTCAGTACACTGAAGCTAGTCGGCATCCTTATAATATTATACGTATGTTTGACGGGACCATTTATTTTAACATTCTGGAATGAGAAATTATCCGCAAACTACACCTACTCCAGAGTAGCGAATTTTCTTTGCATTTTGAATTCTTTCTCAAACCCATTTATATATGCGTGGAAGCTGATGGGCGTTCGAAAAATTATAAAATAAAGAGTATGATTTGTCAGACGTTAAGTTTTTAGCTCACCTGAGCCGAAGGCTCAAGTGAACTATTCTGATCAAAATTTGTGCGTTGTCTGTCGTTGTTGTAGTCGTTGTTGTCGTCGTCGGCGTTGTCGTAAACTTTTTACATTTTCATATTCTTCTCAAAAACCACTGAGCCAATTCCAACCAAACTTGCCACAAAATATCCTTAGGTGAATGGGATTCAAGTTTATTCAAATGAAGTTTCACGCCCTTTTCCAAGGGGAGATAATTATGAATTAGAAAAAAAATTTATGGCGTTTTTAAAAAATCTTCTTCTCAAGAACCACTCGGCTAGGAAAAATGAAACTCATATGGAATCATCCTCAGGTAGTGTAGATTCAAATTTATATTATATTGATACTCTTGTCTGAAGGATTATTTACTATTTGACGCTGCTTTTGAAATAATTAATCAAATACCATTTAACTATTCTTTAAATTAATTAAAGATTGTATGGCAAAATTGCCATTAATATCGACTCAAATGGGTGCAAAGTGTAGGCAGAAATTGAAAGTTATCGTGCATAGTTCTTTGGAGCAGAGCAAACACGGACCTTCAAAACTTAGTGTCGTGGATAAGGTGACCTGAAGAAGTGAGCATCAATATAAAATGAAATTCAATCACACATTAACTTAACATGTTTTACATGTAATGTACACTGATTTCTCTTTTATAAACAATTGTACTGCGATGCAAACTTGATGAACAAACATTTACGGTATGTACAATCACGAAATTTGCAATTTTTAGCTCTACTGGTCAGAGACCAGAAGAGCTTATGCGATAGTAATGCGTCCGTCGTCCGTCCGTCTGTCTGTCTGTCTGTCCGTCTGTCTGTCTGTAAACAATCTTTCAAAATGCTACTCCTCCTACAGTTTTGGTCTGATTTCAATATAACTTGGCACACAAGTAGACTACACTAAGATACATAATTCTGTGTATCAGTTTTTGATTTCGATAAACGGTGTTGCCGTTGTTACTAAAAATAGAAATTTCTATGAAATTCTTTCAAAATGCTACTCCTCCTACAGTTTTGGTCTGATTTCAGTATAACTTGACATACAAGTAGACTACACTAAGATACATAATTCTGTGTATCGGTTTTTGATTTCGATTAACGGTGTTGCCGTTGTTACTAAAAATAGAAATTTCTATGAAATTCTTTCAAAATGCTACTCCTCCTACAGTTTTGGTCTGATTTCAATATAACTTGGCACACAAGTAGACTACACTAAGATACATAATTCTGTGTATTGGTTTTTGATTTCAATGAACGGTGTTGCCGTTGTTACTAAAAATAGAAATTTCTGTGAAATTCTTTCAAAATGCTACTCCTCCTACAGTTTTGGTCTGATTTCAATATAACTTGGCATACAAGTAGACTACACTAAGATACATAATTCTGTGTATCGGTTTTTGATTTCGATTAACGGTGTTGACGTTGTTACTAAAAATAGAAATTTCTATGAAATTCTTTCAAAATGCTACTCCTCCTACAGTTTTGGTCTGATTTCAATGTAACTTGGGACACAAGTAGACTACACTAAGATACATAATTCTGTTTATCGGTTTTTGATTTCAATGAACGGTGTTGCCGTTGTTACTAAAAATAGAAATTTCTGTGAAATTCTTTCAAAATGCTACTCCTCCTACAGTTTTGGTCTGATTTCAATATAACTTGGCATACAAGTAGACTACACTAAGATACATAATTCTGTGCATCGGTTTTTGATTTCGATAAACGGTGTTGCCGTTGTTACTAAAAATAGAAATTTCTATGAAATTCTTTCAAAATGCTACTCCTCTTACAGTTTTGGTCTGATTTCAGTATAACTTGGCACACAAGTAGACTACACTAAGATACATAATTCTGTATATCGGTTTTTGATTTCAATGAACGGTGTTGCCGTTGTTACTAAAAATAGAAATTTCTGTGAAATTCTTTCAAAATGCTACTCCTCCTACAGTTTTGGTCTGATTTCAATATAACTTGGCACACAAGTAGACTACACTAAGATACATAATTCTGTATATCGGTTTTTGATTTCGATGAACGGTGTTGCCATGGTAACTTAAAATAGAAATTTCTGTTAAAAACTCTCAAAATGCTTTTCCTCCTGCAGTTTAAGTCTGATTATAATATAATGTGGCATACAAGTAGACTATACTAAGAACATAAAGAGACTTAATCAAGGATCATTATTCTTTTTGTTGCTGTGGTAAAGTTTCAATTCCCAACTGCTTAAGAACTTTTCTCTTCCTTTCCTATAAGTACAAACCAGTAGAGCTCCAGTCTCGACAGAGACTTCTGGTTATATACTTCATTTGAAAAAAGGGATGTAAGAATCATGCTCATTTACGAATTTATTGATAGACATTTAAAATAATATTACAGTTTTAAGTTTTTCTCTTGTCAAAAAATGACCTTGTCAGCAAATACAATTTATCGTTGAGTCAAATACTGACTAACGTTTACCTTACCTATTGTTTACACTCATAATTGTTGATTTTCCTATTATATACCGATGATGGCAAGAAATACACACTGGGATCAACCGTTCGGCGGGGATCGTTATACCTTGGCATCTGATTCCACTTCTGATGATTTAGAAGTATCTGTTTACCATGCTCCTATTTTATAGTATTGAAATGCACCTTTCAGCTTGATAACTTTGTGCAATTTCCATAATTTTGTGCATGTATATAATAAAAAAGATCATCTGTAACCACTCCTAACATAACTTAAAGACTTAAAAAGAAATAATCAAGCATTAATTAAATTACAAGAACAAAAACTTTAATAATATGGAATACACACGCGGCTTTATGTGTTTGAAAATAATGAAGAACAAAGATTCGGAATGTCTTTTTTATCGATTATTTGAACCATAAACAAAGTCATTAATGAAAATTTTAATATTGTCATTTGATAGTTTTTATTACAAAACAAGATTGATGCCCACAATTATACCTGTATTGTTTCAATATCAGATGATAAATGCTTAGAGATGATGTATGACTTACATTACCATGACTTTTTTTTTAAGAAAAATAAAAATAAACATTATAAATCCATTTTAAAAATTGAACTTACATTAACAATGACAATGCGGCCGTGAAAACAAATTGTTTTTGTCTTTCGTTCATTCATGCTGGTCAAGAGTAAATTGAGTGTTCGGTATCAAAACTTGTGGAAGAGCTAGATTCATTTAACGAATGTTCCGGTTAGAAGGAAGTGGTGTACATAACTTTATTAATTTGCAATCTTATTGTTAAGCAGAGAATTCATTTTCTTGTACACATGAAATGTGAATCGTTACCATGTTACTAAAATTTCTTTTTGTCGGGACAACCAATATAAATAAAAAACCACAATCCTTTACAAAAATGAAATTATCATAGACAAAATATAAAAAAAATATTGTTTTTATGGAATATAAGGGGCGGATATTATGAAACGCCCTGTACAACGGATAATTAAGCTTTCTTTTTTTCTTTCATAGAAACTGCTTTCATCACTCTAAGAAGGCCCATCAACCCAAGTAAAAGATTCCTCCGAAAGATATAGAATTTTCTCCGATTCTATTGCATAAACCCAAGGAATTTTATACGTACGAACTTTCAATGATGCCTGGCGATATCTGCTTACAAACGTTTGAATCAAGCGACAGTTAGGTGCTTGCAATAGGGATATTCAAGGTTTTTGATTGATGAAAAATTCTTCCTTTGATAAGGACGTAAGATAATAAAATATTTGTTGATATATATCTTTTCGTTATACAGACTGATAATTACAAATTTCTTTTTTTTAAAAATACGGTTTTATGAGAGTGTGAATCTTAATGATATTCAATATATATTAATTATGACACCTTTCTGCAAACAATCAAAACTATTTTTGTCTTTGAACCTTTTTTTCAAACAAAGTTTATAATTTAAAAAGGAAGACATGAAATAGAATTTGATCATTGAAAGTTTTAAAAATAACTACCTAAAATAGTTTAAAAAAAAAAAAAATAAAAGATCGTCTTTTTAAAGAAAGGAATTTAAAGAAATAGAATGGAATTACATATTAGAAATGTTAAGAATGTTTAGCCTTAATAACATACACGCTGTACATTGAAAATTACAAGCGTTTAAAGTTTACGATTACGGTTAGCAATAGTTATATGTGTCTATTTATTGAGATTTCTTATCTTAAAAAAAACAGAATTGAGATGTTTGTAAACGTTCTGAATGTGAACTTAATGACTATCGTCGATTATTTTTATGCTTACAACCGCTAATAACTGTAATAAGACAATCGGCATTATAAAATTAATGCTTTTTATCTTGTGGGTATCCATTGAAATTGACACCAAATTTACTTAAATATACAGGTTTTATTTTCTAATACCAGAACAATTTCTAACCGTTACATCTCTTATCAAGATATCGATTTTATCAGAATTTTACTTTATTTACTTCATCTTAATATCATACATATTACTAGTACTTTATATAAATTCATTATTTCGATATATTATATAACTTTGTGAAATCCGGTAACCTGATTGGTCAATACGAAGTACTTATTTTTTAATAACGACCGCTGAAAGCGAATAATGACTCGCACGAGCTGCCTAGTTTTCACTTTCGCTTTAGACAAACATGGAAGTTCGCAAGTTGTAGGTGAGGAAAATTTAAAACATATACTGAAGAACTCTGAGACTGATAATACAAAACAATTGCTAGGATATTTATGAATATTTTTCGGGAATAATTAACACATACCATTTCATGGTTGAGTTCGACCTTTCCACTCGGCGAGCAGAGTTTTGACGCTGTTTACGCGATTACGGAGACTAAAGAAAATATAGACAAGCATGCCATGTAAGATTGTATCTATTCTTAGAAGACATAGGTATTTATATTTTGTCAGTGCATTTCGTCTGCAAGTGTAAACGAGAGCGATTCTCAATCTGGGGAAGGGGGTACTCTGTGTTATTCGGAGATAGATATCTTGCGTCATTATTATGATATGGGAAATTTATTGCCGAAACAATTTCCTCTGATTAATATTCATTGAATTCTGAAACATTTACATTCATCTTATTTATGGATAATACTATCTCTGTAAATAATAGGATGATATTCATTGCACTAATAAATTTGGGAAATCATTATTTATATAATATAATAAATATGGACTCAATGCACGGTCAATATGCATTTATAATGACCCAGGATCACAGATATTGACCGAAGATACATGAAGTATATCGACCTCGGGCTAGCGCCCTAGGTCGATATACTACATGTATCTTCGGTCAATATCTGTCATCCTGGGTCATTATAAATGCATATTGACCTACATTGAGTCCATATTTGTATAATACTTTTGAAAGCGAAAATGGCACACCATATCAGAAATTGTAAAATGATCTATTTACTATTTCGGTGTGCAAATTATGATACTAGGAAGGACCATTATTCATGCGTTGCAGTAGGAAGGAGGGGACCACATGTCAAAGGAGGTACTGATTCGAAAAAATCCTCACTGCTCAGAGACAATAAAAACTGAGCACTAGCATAAATTTGCAGTGCTGCAGCGGCAAGTGTTGACTTCTGAATCTCTGAACTGGATATTACGTGAAAAAGAAAATGAACTCGAAGGAGCGTTGACAAACTGTACAAAAATGTTTTAAAAATAACACTTGAATCAAATGAACTTTACAATTCCAAGTGATATGATTCATGTTTTGTTATGGTAAGAGTTAACAACGTATGCCAAAATCAAAACAAACTCTTAACAATATCATAACAGACAAACAACTTACATAAGAATCCTACTTCCTTGTTTATAATACAGTCATAAAATGGATCACGACTTTGTCACATCAACGGATTAGGAATGTACAAAGCTGATCCGATGTAAACAAGAGTTAAGCATCGCTTACAATATATTCTACACCTATAACTTTGCAGATAGTGAAATCCTCGACATTTATTTCAACATCAGTGGCAATCTTTTTTAAAATGGACATTATACACAGTTTGGTTTCATTCGATTACTATCTACAAATCACTTGTCAGCAAATACAATTTATCAATGAATCACATTCTGACTGACGTCTTTCATACTAATTGTTAGGCCATCATTTATCACTACTGGACGAAAAAAGTGCTGAGAATCCCAAATTTTACTGATAAAGTTTGATAATTACTGATACTGTGCTGTTGTTGCTGATAAATACTGATATTTACTGTTATTATTACTGTTGTTGCTGATATTTTTTGTTGTTTCTGATAAATACTGATAATTACTGTTGCCTTTTACTGTTGAGTCTGATAAATACTGATAAATACTGTTGAGGTACTGTCGTTGCTGAGAATTGCTGATAATTACTGTTGAGGTACTGTCGATGCTGAGATTTACTGATAATTACTGTGGTCATTGTTTTTAACCTGGTAATTGGTTTAAAATAAAACAGAGGGCTATAAAAACCTTCAATTATTACTTTCTTTTACTTGAATTGTCATGGCAAAATTTTTCATATTTTTTTAAATGTTCTGCTCGTGGCAAAATTACATGACTGTATGTATGTATGCTGATCTCAATTTCTACATTACGTTAACTTTGTGAAAATTTTAACAATAATCAAATGAATTATTAATAGAATGAATATATAGAAATAGAATTAATAAAAAAAAATTAACTGCAGAAAAAAATGGAATTTTACTTTTGCATAAGATCTTATTGAAAAATAAACTGTAAATAAAAAGAAAATTATGCTATCTTAAAAAAGATCCATCGCCGCCTTTCCCGACTACAAGAAAATTATGTAGGGAGATCGGTGATCTTTTTTTTTCAATAATAAGAAAAAAGTTCTTAATGGATGGGAAAAAAATCGGGATAAAAAAAGTTTCCTGCAGGTTAGAAAAGTTGGATTTGTTCCGTTTTCACTAGGTCAACTGGTCGAGTTTGGACAACATTTTGTTTTTGAAGGCCTTTTTTTTCTCGAAAACAATTATATTTATCTTGTTAAATGTTCAGTTTTTTGGTCTCTTTTCGTCGAAATATTTGAAAATTTGCTCGAAAATTAGAAATTTTATCCCTTTTAAGGTGAAAACAGGTTTGAATATGTTCAATCTGTGGGCACTGATTTTAATCAATAATTTATTATTTATTCATTTATTTTAATGTTATGTAGACGTTTGTAGATCGTCCAAGAATTAAACTCCTCCACATGTACATATGTACAAGTAAACACTGTATGCATGTGCAACCGGCAAATGGGGCGAACTGATTAAAAATTAGAGGTTAAGAATCCCTAGTACAAAGGTACATGTGTTTAGTTTGTCTCTTAAAATTTAAATACAAAATCATTTTTTATTTAATCAGTTTTGAAATCTCATTAATTTTTTTATTTGATTTTATGGAATGGGAAATAAGAACTGAAATGAGACTTAATTTAATATGTTACTATTAGTATATGATCAAATTGATCGATTTTAATTTTGCATGGTAAAAAGTTGAAAGGAAAACACCTTTAAATTGATTTCAATTGATCAGAAATCGGTGATCGACCTGTGATTTGGCTGTATTGTGTACATGTCTTCAGCCCCGGGGTAGAACGGGATACAACTTGTATATTTCATGCAAATTGGAGTGGTCAGCGTAACAATGGGCACTAATTACCTATTGTTCTTCGTCTGCGGCTACCGGTGTTTCAATAAACAAACTACCTACACTGTACATGTACTCGCTACTTTTTAACATTCTTAAAGTTTATGGTCGCACGGAAAAAAAATTCCATAATGTTGAATTTGATGACGAATAAAATTGATAGAAAAAATATTTAGAATAGAACACTTTGGTACTATAATGAAAAAAAAAGATACATACATGTACATCATGTACGTTGTACAGACTTATTTTCATTATTATTTCAATTCTCAAAGATCTATCTCCTTCAGTATTTAATTTCATTTTTTAGTTTTACGCATATTTCTTCAATCAATCAATCAATCATTTATTTGAATCTTTTTACCATTTTACTTAAAGTATACATAGACCACAAAAACATAAAAAATGTAGGTGATTTTATACATAACAGTAGGTCTAAAAGGCATGCGTGAATAAGAAACTAAACAAAAAAATAATTTGTAGGTTGCTATAAATGCGAAGTAAGGAAATTTAGGCCGGGTAGTATATTTTGTTTATCAGATAAAAGAATATCCCGGTGGGAGGTGGTCACATGTATTTTCAATTCTGAATCTCTGCTAACGATTGTTTGCGACCGGTAAATAGTGTACGTAGACGAGAAATTGACTTCACTTTTTAATAATAAAAAAAGTTTGCAAAATATACAATCATATAGACATAAAGAGAAAAATTGTTTAGTGAAGCACTTTTTTGAAATAATATTAGCATGAATTGTTCCCAATTCAGATGCAGGGAAACTCCACTTCGCTTAATCCGAGAAAAAAAAAACCTTAAATGTAATGTATGGATTTTGAATGTCAGAAACTTGACGTTGTGTATCGCACTCATGAATAAATGTTATAATTACTTCAGTTCTGGAATTTTGTATTGTTCATTGCAATTGATTCTCTAAAATAATTTTATTCATGCATATAAAAAATTCGATAAGTATAATATCATAACTTGCAAGACTTTTAAAACACACAACTAAAGAACAGACCTTGCCCTATCGGCTATCACTTAATTGTAAACAGTATTTCACCCCCTCCTTTTTGTGCTACAATCAAGTAAAATCATATAAATAAGCACCAAGTCTGTACTGTTCGTTTATACAAAGGTCTCAGACAAAAATGGAATTTAAAAAAAGTTATAATCACTGCACAAAATTCTAATTTTACAAAAACGCAAGCCGTAACGATATCCCTATGGCAGAATGTACTAATAATTGACCCGATTCTAAAACGAAAGTAGAACTTTTACACGTGGTTAACATGTATCATTGTATGCTCAATAACAACAAGCACAAAGTTTGCATTAATGGAAAAAGTTAATTCAAGTTATGATTTATTTTATTTAGTTTTTTAACTGACTGACCGCATATAACATGTTTAAGGAGTGGCGCATAATATTAGAAGCCATATGCACATAGACTTAAAACTGTATACAATGAAAAAATAATTAGCCTAAAGAAAGACGTATATTTAATTGACTGAAAATCACACTGCATAAGATTTATGTCATGTAGTGTACAATACCATAGACATAAATCGATTTATGTCTATGACAATACTTAAGCCTTAACAAATAATTTAAGAGAGAGAGAGAGAGAGAGAGAGAGAGAGAGAGAGAGAGAGCGAGAAAGCGACACGATATAAAATTCGCAGGGAGGACATCGGAGAACTAGAGCGCGCTGTCTACATAATATATATAAAAAAAATGATTAAAGATGCTTCAATTTAATTATTTAACCCTGTCACATTCTTCTATAAAATAACAAAGTGTACGCTTCAAGACTAGATTTTATGAAAAATATTTAATACTGTCTTGTTAAAATGAGAGCTTAATTTAAAAGTTATTGGAAAGGGGGGGGTGTTTTCAACTTTTAAAATGTGCTCATGCATTTTCAGTTCTCCACACGGTAATTACAACCATTGACTGTATTGAAGTATTAAAGATACCCACAAAAAGCTTTTGATGACAGTACACATACATTTGAGAAAAAATATGAGATGAGATTTTTTTAACCTTTATGAACAAAAATTAAACTTTTTAAAAAAGTACTTGGGAAGAAAAACCACTGCAAATACAACAGAATAATTTTCCTCAGATAATGTCATCTACGTGTAAGGAGAAATTTAAAGAAAAAACATAAACATTTATGAAAGCTTATGTTAACATTATGGTCTAAAAATAATTATAATGAAATTAATAGATGAAAACTGAATACAATTTAATAAAATGTGACTTTTTTATTTAGAATAATTTATTTTGTAATTGACTGTAATGAATTTGTTAAAATACCTTTTCAAAAAAAAAAACAAAACAAATAATCATTTCTCAGGCTATTTTAATCCATTCCCAGGTTAAAAACAATGACCACAGTAATTATCAGTAAATCTCAGCATCGACAGTACCTCAACAGCAATTATCAGCAATTCTCAGCAACGACAGTACCTCAACAGTATTTATCAGTATTTATCAGACTCCACAGTAAAAGACGACAGTAATTATCAGTATTTATCAGCAGCAACTAAAATTATCAGCAACAACAGTAATAATAACAGTAAATATCAGTAATTATCAGCAAGAACAGCACCGTATCAGTAATTATCAAACATTATCAGTAAAATTTGGGATTCTCAGCACTTTTTTCGTCCAGTAGTGTATACACTGAATTGACGACGTTTTTTCCCGTCTTTCCCCGTTGATGACAGGGAATACGCGGCGGGTGTGACCAGTCGGCAGGAGATTGTCACTCCTCCATGGCACCTGATCCCATCTCTCATGTTTTGGAGGTCTGTGTTTGCTCTGATCCTATTTTGTATTGTTTTATGGACTTTTGATCTTGAATTCAGTTCGTTATCTTGATATATGTTTCACTTAAAGTTCATCCGTAAGGTACATATGGACTATAAGAAAAGATGAATTTGTTTACTTTATTTTTTTTCATACATAAATTGAATTCATTGTTTAAAACAAGACGAAACAGTGTGTTTAAGTTCACTAGCTTCATACAAAACAGATTAAGGTTTGTCAAGTGTTAAATTTGGATTACAAAGGAGACAAAGATAAAAAACATATGATGTTGCAGATCCGATAAACATATCATTTATCTAGAATGACCGATGCATTATAAATGATATCATTATTTTCATTCAATAAAGTGGGGACACTGTAGGTAAATATATTTATATTCAAAATTACAGTGGGAACTGATAATGAGTTTAACAACAAAACATACAAATTGAACAAGGTAGAAAAAATAAGGGATTGACAATGAAGTATAACTAAATTAATTTTTTTAGCATACGAGACTTATTCGGAAAGGCCTAAACTACTGTCTTATTTTTTTTTTATTTAAAGTCATATGCTATCCAAATTTACTACGCGGGTATGTTTAGGAAGCATATAAGTCATTTTTCGGGAAATACAGACTTTTTAAAGAAAAATTAAGTTTGATAATTTACCAAAGCCGCTGATTGACGCAAACTATTATTATTTATTGCATAAAGATAAAAGAATGTCTACGCAACGACGTGCACCACCACCACGGCATCACATGACTTCTATTATTAGCCAAATTTTCCTTAATAAAAAAGCTAACAGAACAACAATACCCCGGAGTTTAATAATTTTTTTGAGTAAAAAATGTAGTTGAAAATCATCTATTTTGCCTAAAAAGTGTTGCTAGAATCCCACTGTCCTCTTTGCTTAACTCGGGATTCTAGCAGACTTTCCAAGTATTTTAAGAGGCAAACTTTCCATCTGTACAAATCTTATGTTTTGAAATATACAGTTTATTGTTGTTCTTTTGCATTATTTTGTCACAAATGACAGAGGAAAGACCACCAGGATACGTTTATAGCTGACTTCCAAAAAAAAAAAAAATATAATCGGTGAAAATGAATTAGCATACCTGTTTTATTAACTAAACTCCATTTGAATTTCACAAAATATTCACGATATTTTCTTTTAAACTCCATTTTACGTATCTTTGTACATGCCGTCTTAGCCAAATTCTCTTTAGACGATAGGATCAATTTCCAGGTTACTTGATGTACACATATGACGTCATCGGCGATAGATTTTAATCAAAATGACAGAATACAGCATAACAAAATAAGAACATTTTATTTTTGTTTATGTTACACATTTCTATTCATTTTCTAGAGTTAAATTACATCTTTAAATACCAATATTACGAAAATTTGTGTTCTAAAATTGACGTCATCTCACCTACTATGACGTCATAATGTAGCACTACTTTAGTCAAGGTAGAATATTTTGTATGCTTCCTTATTCCACCATCGTATAAATAAATAAACAATGAATTTAAATGATTTGTGTAAAAAAAGTTCTTAAATTATCAGTATGTATTTCAAACTTATCCAGAATTAAAAACTGCAATATCGGATCGCAGACCAGGTCGAAATTTACTAATTTACAAACAAAAAATAAACATGATGATGTCTATAGTCATATTCTCTATAACATGAAGAAAAAAAGAAAAAAAAATCCTAGACTTTTAAATTAAGAACTATTACATTGATTTATATTCCAAATTATGGTTTAATATTTTGCTTCGTTGAAAAGATATTGAATTTGGCAGACAGGTATTCATAGATAGATCATCAATATTGGCAGTTAAAATCTCAAGCATCTTTTTAATATCAGCTTCAGAGTACGTGTTTGTACAATCAGAATGTGTATAACAAAGTCATCTCACAAATGACGGATGACAATCAAAGTTTTTATGTTTTAAGTATAGCAAATCAAACTTACAAAGTTTTTACTTCGGCACTTCTTTTGGTAAGGGTACAATTTGAATAAATGTGTGCATGGACAATTTAAACAGTTTATATTATTACATAACCTACTATATAAATTGTAATTAGGCATTTTCAACTATTTCACGATTTATTTTATTGTTTTTGCGTGATCACGAAACAGTCGAACTGTTGACCGGGCCACAGAATGAACTGTTGCCTGTTTAAAGCGTCATCGTGATATTCAAGCGTTTTGATGATCACGACATTACTTTTTACCTGTAATATAATTAATTAAGTTAAAATAAAACACATAACAATCAATCAATCAAATTAATAAGTATTACTTTAAATTATTGAATATTAATTTAATCTTTATATTATATGTTCAGCTAATTAATAGACAAGTATGTGAATAAACAGCTGTTAAAACTCTTAATCATGTTTATTGATTGTTTGTGTGTTTTATTCTAATTTAATTAATTATATAGTAGGTTAGGTAATAAAACATTTATTCAATGACTACTCGGTGAAACAGTCAAACTATTGTCCCTCGGTAGTGGGGAAGACCTGGGAAACTGTTGCCCTCGGCCGAAGTCCTCGGGCAACAGTCTCCCAGGTCTTCCCCACTACCGAGGGACAACAGTTTGACTGTTTACCTCGTAGTCATTAAATGAGTGTATACTATCAATGCATAGGGCAAAGAACACTAACCAATGATTGTAAAATAATATCTAGTTCCTTGAAGGCTGTTTACTATTACAATTTTCTATTAATTTTTAAAGAACTAGGGAAAAAAGTGATATTATGTGGAACTGTTTATCTGTAATAATTAAGCACAAATTCATCATTCTGCTGTGTATCAAAATTTTACTTATAATTTGTTAAAAAAGATCATGCACATTAATTTTAACTGCAGACAAGGCTTCATATTTTTCTTAATCAAAGACATTGAAAAATGTGATGTTTGTCGCGTTTTCGATTATTTTACATGACTGTCTTTATTTACTCAAATATAAACTAGCATATGTTATTCAACGGCAATGTTCCTTAAGTCTTAATTTTTAAAAAGTACACGATATAAATTAAGTTAAAATTGATTCAGATAATAAATGTCGTTAAAAGTACAGAAAAAATAGGCTGTGACACTACTTTAAGATAAAAAGGCCGTGACATTACTTAAAGCTGACCCCTAAGGAGGAGTTTGTCTTTTAACCTATTTAAAATCTTCGTTTAGGTACGTGTGATGTTGATTCGTTTTATAAAACAATTCATTTGTCTTTTCATAAAGCGGATCAATAAAGAATGACATATTTAATGATATTATGTTCATTGCTTCCAATTGTAGTGTCAATATTGTAAACGTAATCAATTACTTTTTCCCGCCTTTGAATTAAAATTTTTAAAGTTGATTAAACAAACGTGAGCAAATCTTAAGCATTGTTATTATACTGTAGACTCGTAAAATGGTAATAGATGAACATGAAAAAAAAATTGATCACACGACTGGAATTTTTTGGGCCTTGGTCTTAAACCTATTTCCCAAAGGAGGTTTCATAGGTTGGATCAGATGCCTATGGGATATTTAACGTCCCCTGTTGACAAAACACATCCCCGTGTGACCTTAAGATTACATCAAAGAAAAATAGTGTACTCAAGTTTCAAATCATTTAAGACCTTTTCGGGATCTGAATTTAAAAAAATCAAAACTACTAAACTAGTTTTAATTGATAATAAAGTATTCATCACTTTGGGGACCATGCACATGTATATATTGGAAATACTGTAGTTTTCTTTTTAGTTTATGCATTATGACGTCATTAATTACTGTCGACGTACTTTTTTTCACGGAGTCATAATTCCGCGGAATCTCAATTTCTGTTTAATCCGCGGGTAGAAAATAACGCGGACTTTCTAGATTGTCACTATATGCCTTACATTTGTATTAAGTACGCTTGGACAAATTTCCGCGGAAAATTTGTGTCCGCGTTCATAGCGTAAATTAATACCAAGCGGAATAATACACTTCTACAGTATAATGAATGGACTGAGAAACAAAAACAGTGTTTTTTGCAGACGATTGGGCCCTAAATGCATCAACATAGGCTGATATGCAAACAAGTCTAAGCAGGTTTTTGGATGCTTGTGACAACTTTGGTTTGACAATTAGCACTAAGAATACTGAAATCATTTTCAAACCGGCACCAAACAGCTCTTACACTGAACCTAATATCTACATCAAATCTGAGAGCATCAACGTGTGGAAAAATTTACAATCTTGTTTGTATATCGTCAAGAAATGTCTACATTGACGATTAAGTAAACTCACGCATAGCTAAATCAAGCTCTGCCTTTGGTCGCCTAAATAAAGCAGCATCGAGCTGAAGAGCCATTACCACAACAACAAAGCTAAGTGTGTACAGAGCAGTTGTACTGACAACTTAACTTTATGAATGTGAGACCCGGATGGTGTACCAGAGACACACCAGGAAACTAAACCACTTCCACAGTTTGTCTCCGGAAAATTTTGAGCGTCAAATGGCAAGATAAGTTCCTGGACACTGAGATTCTAAACCGGGTAAATATGTACATGTACATGTGTATGTTCTTCGAATGGACGACTCGCGCATCCCGAAGCAGTTTCTATACGGCGACTTAGTAAAAGATGAAGAAGCTTGCAGAACAAATACGTACAAAGCGTAAAGAGATAGCAGCTTCTGTTGACACTCCACAGTATTTTCCCCATAGAAAACCTTCTGATCCTAACTATGCAATTACTTAATGAAAATGTTAAATTTGTTTTTTAAGAACATCTAAAAAGGTTAGCTATTAAATTGTGGTGGACTGTATTTTATCATTTTGTCGGCGGAAATCAGATATGCGTGTTTGCCAATGTCGGGAAAATCATACAGGTATTTATTTGATGATTTTTAAAACTTTTGTCCATTATTAATATTTTCAGATCGTACAAAAATTTCCTTCAGCCTATAATTGTATAAAAATGCCTTCCCAATTCATCATTCTATATTTATTAAGAATAGAAGAAAAGGAGATATTTTCATCCGCATAATTCCGCAAAAAATAAAATCCCTATTAGATTTCAAAGTCATTTTACCAAAACTATTTCTTATTGTACAATTGTGAATAAGAAAGAGAAATATTTTCTTTGAAACCCTTAACAATTTAATATAAAGAACATAAAGTCGAATATTCTTTAAGTATTCAATTTAGCCAGAAACCAAATAAAACTATACGTACTTCATGAAGCAAACAATATTTTTTTTGTTTAGAACAGATGAGATGTTTCTCAATAATATAATTTTATCTTCCAAGACTTTTTCACTGAAATATTTCTACTTTAATATTTATACATTAAAAAAATTAGATACCTTAACGGGCATTTGTCAAAGATAGCCGAAGGAAGTTAATCTTATATTAACCTTTTGGGAAAAAAATAATTCTACAAAATCCTTTTTTTAGTGTTGCAATTTTTTTTTAGAGAAGATTAGAAACTGGTTTAAAAATTATAATGTAATTAGATTTTGAAAAAAAAAAATCGTATATTCCAAACATTCATAGAACAGATATTTAACAAACGTATCATCTTACCTTAACTCGTAGGAATTTCTTGCTAAGAAACATTTTTCATTGATGGTTTTATAAATAATTATAACAACAATGGCCCAAAAGTCGAAATTGAAGAACCGGTTTGTATGAAAAATTCCTAAACTTGACTTAGAATTTACCAGCATAATTACATATTGTAACGATTTTATCAAAGATTCAATACTGATCTTTCATAGAATTGCATAAATTAAAAAAATAAAAGAAAGCAATTTCTTTTTTATAAAAACCTATCGGTTCTGAAAATGTGTGCAATTTATCGTAATTGGCGATCGATAATCTTTTCGTTTTGCATAAAAATTACTTCAATCATTGTTTGCAATTGCTAAGATCAACGAAATTTAGATCTACATTTGAATTTAGTAAATAATGTACTTGATCATTGATTGATTACAAGATGAACATTTTAGTTTTCAAGTATAAAGGACATTTAAATATTCTACATGGATTAAATTTTTGATAAACGAGCTTGGTTTATCCCCATCCTTTCAATTGTCTCATTGTAAATCTTATAAAAGTGCATTATTTTAACAAAAATAACTTTTTTCGAAGAACACCACTGTGGTCTGAAAAAAAGGATGAGTGTATAAATAAATACAGTGAATTAAATTTAGATGTGATACTTTCATTAAGCAGACATGGACTGTGCAGCGATTCTCTTCGTGATCTCTATGTGTTTATCTTCTATCTATGGACAAGTTAAAAGTCCAGGATTTTGTCCCAGAGTTCCTACTGTGCGTCCATTTGATGTTAGACGCGTAAGTATAACTAGAGAATATTTCATACTAAGACCCATATCATATGTCATATCAGCCTGAGTGGCCCCATATCAGCCCGAGAGTAGAAGGCCCGGGGGCTGATAGGGGCATTGAATTCATTGTAAATATTTTATTAATGTCGGCACGTGGTTTTGAATCTCTACGAAGAATGGCGGACGAAATAAACACATGGCCTCAGGAAGACCCCCATATAAAAAATCAAATTTTCAAGAATTATGGATAATGACAAGAAAAAAGCGAAACAAATGGTTGTAGCCATATAATCAATGACTCGAACTAACACCATTTTCAATGCATTTTTCATCTCGTGAATGCTGTAGCTGCGCAGTTCTAACATGATTAATTTCCTTCTAATTAAAACAAAATAAACGTAATTATTTACTAAATTTGGTCTCTAACAGTTGGTAATGAGTGCATTAGCACTTTGAGTATCTTTGGGCTAGTTAAGTATCAGCTAGTTAAGCTTTTAAAGAAATAATTAAGCGCATTCTTGGTATTTCTTATTTTACACCAGACTAGATCCAATATGGCTTGTACATCCCCCTTAATAACTTTTAAAGGAAATAAGATTTTTAATTAATTTTTAATAAAAAAAATTGTCTTATATTTTATCGACTTACAATCAACATACATGTATAAAGTGTTACACCTACTTATTTATACACATATTTTGAATTGTATTGAGATGTATTTACATAATTGAAGGCAACTTCTTTTGTTCAATAGATTTTATTGCTTTACGTTTTATCGACTGAAATGTTATATTAGTTTTCAGATATCGATCAAAACAAGATATTCTAACATGTCAATATAGTATTGTCGATATGAAAAATAAATATATAGTTATATCGATATAGATATATGAATATTTTCGAGAAGAAGATATAAAAAAGTTTTTTTGAATATAACTTAGCGGGGGCGGGAATTTTCTAATGAATCTTCACTTCACTTGAGAAAGCTTATGTACCGTGTATTTGCCATCGTGCAAGAATATAGGCTGAAACAAATTCAAAAATATTTGAAAAAGGGAGATGGAGAGACATCAACAGTTAGATTATATGCATTTTCCGAGGGGGTTATTGTACCCATCACCACTTTTGAAGAGGGAATATGATATATTCTTTCATGGTTCACTGCTTATATCTTTTGAGTTCAGTGGGGGATTGTAAATCGCTAATGAAGCGAAAATATATAGAAAGTAACAGTATTATGTACTTTGTAAATATTGGATGTTTTTCCAATCTATGGTATACATAGGATCTGACTCATGAACGCGAACCTCTACAGTGTTGACCCCCCCACCCCGCATAATTCCAAAAATATATACACCAGGTATAACTTCAAATTGCTTAAAATAATATAGAATAATTTGTGATTTCAGCCAAATCTGTATAAGCTTAGTCACAACGTTTAAAGGAGGAAGGTGTTGTGTCTGACAAATTAAATATATAACAAGAAAAAAACACCCCAAAAGATTTAATAATCCAACTGCGAGAATTTTCTTAATTTTGGGGATATATTACAGTGTAGTGGATCTCTGCTGTAATCAGTTTTTTTTATTTACAAAAAAAGCTGGATGAAGGACACAAAGATACCCCCCTTTTTAAAAGTGGTGATCGGTACAATAGCCCCCTATTAATCCAACATTTAATGGGTCTCCATTTCCCCTTTTCAATATACTTTTTAATTTGATTCAGCCTTCAATCGTACACACTGGCAAATACATGATACATAAGTTTTAACTGAATCCCGGGTTATGTGAAGGTTCATTAGAATTCCTGCGCCCGCCAACTTAATTCAAAAACTTTTTTCTGACTTCTTTATCGCAAATATTCATAAATTAAAATCGATATAACTATACCTTTATTTTTCATATCAACAATACTATATTAATATGAATAAATATCTTGTTTCGATCAATATCTGAAAATCAATAAATTATTTCAGTCGATAAAACTTAAAGCAATAAAATCTATTGAACAAAAGAAGTTGCCTTTAAAATTAATACAATTCAAAATATGTGTTTAAATAAGGAGGTAAAACCTTTTATATGTTGATAAGTCGATAAAATATAAGACAATATACAAAGTTATAAAACAACAAGTGTAGAGCCAGTTACGCTTCCGTCGATATCTATACATGCTGAAGCTTTGTTTCTTTCTTAGGTTGTCTTTGTTTTTACAGACCGACACTTCTTTCTCCTCTTTAAATCCATATCAATGATTTAATCATTCAGAAAATGTTTGTTCAGAAGAATGTGATTCTATAAAGCTGAACAATACACAATTATCCTCATAGGTAACTGCACAAAAAAGAAGAAAAAAATATCAGCGTGGGTTCATTGCACTCTTCAAAGATCAATAGAAATGATTGCTTTTAAATACAAAGATTATTGCATTTAAATGCAAAAAAATATTGCGATTAAACAGAATATTGTTGCGATTAAACGCAAAAATTATTGCGATTTAACGCAAAAATATTATTGCGTTTAATCGGAATAACTATTGCGTTCAATTGCAATAATGTTCGCGTTTAAACGCAAAATATTACATTTAAACACAAAGTACTTTGCGTTTAAACGCAATGATTATTGCGATTAATCGCAATATTTTGCAGTTAAACGCAATTAAAATATTTCTTTCTCTGAACTGGCCTCAACGGGCTTCCGTATTTGTCAATCATAGCTGAATATTTTAGTACTTATCTCAATTGTAAACCAAGCAATTTGAAATACAGTAATTGTTTTGTTCATGACTTAAAAGCATTTAACCAGGGTAAAATTTTTATCTGTGCATCTGTATGTTCTTTAACACACGCGCGGAGAAAGGTCATCCCCTGTTTAGATTGACTTGTAGGCATTTTTGGACAAACACCACCAAATGTTTTCCCATAGACTTCCATACAAACTTTAGCCCCTCTCACTGATACATGTATTGAATTTCGGGCAAATGACCTTTTTGTCGTGAAAGTTCGATGGAAAACAAAAAATGCCAGAAAAAATATACCGTGCCGTTGCACTTTTACTTTCAATTTCCATTTGTTTACAACTAGGTGCGTTTGACACCAAATGAAAATCTCGAACAAAAGTGCATCCCTCCCTTCAAATTTTTACCTGTAACTCCTATATACCTAAAAGAAACCCAAGTCTTGATATGAGATTTTTATCAACTTTATTTCACTTGTCAAATACATAACAAGTCTTTTCTCTTATTGACCAATCACGCGCCAGCTAGCATTTTCTCCTCCGCACAACTTTGGGTGTCCAAAATGTCTGCGCCCATGTATTTGTTTATGTAGGGGTTTTTCCTATAGAGTAAAAGAAACATTTATAAAAAGTGGTCAATCTAGTAAATTTAGAACACATATCCATTGCTTATCTCACCTCTTGAATATTGGGACTGACAGTCTTAGCTTAAGTACACCATTGGCTGTTACATTTCACACCCCAGTCAATCAGACCAACATCTGTGAAACAGAAAAGATGTCTATAAATTGAAGCATTTTTCTATTTTTCTTCCAAACTTTTAAAATAAAATGATTAATGTAGCATATGTTTTGCTTGTTTTTCTTATTATCTCTAATAATTTCTCAAGGTAGATCATGTTAATCATTCAGGGTAGCAGGTACCCGTTATTAATGAAAAATGAAGAAAATCAGCAGGTTTTTGTAAGAAAAAGCTGGGTTATGGAAAGAGTGAAAACTAATGTAGATAAAATGATCAATTGAAAGAAAGAGAATTATATCTAGTTCAAATGTACATAAGATTAACACAAATTCTATCAGCAGTGGGTTGCTGGCATCAGAGAATCAAATACATCCCCACTGAAAATTTTGTAATTTTGAAGGGGGGTGACCTACATTTTAGCCAATTTTCATGAACATTTCATGTAATTGATGTTAAATATGTATATTCTCATAAAAGGCAAATATATTTATTTGCATATCATTTCTTATTATTGACATAATTAATAAATTGATTAAATGCCAAGGGCAGATAAATCATTGTCTGACTGAATACAGTGCTCAATTGTACGCAAAGTGTTTAAATAACTGCAGTTCTGAGGAAATGTATTTTCTGATAATCTATAAAAAGTTCTAAATAACTTAAATATTAAGAGATTAACTAGATTTTCTAAGAAAACCATACCTTGGAACTCTTAATGAAAGCAAAGGGATCATCCCAAGAGTGTCCATGTGTTGTTCATTGTAAGAGGGTAGGGTTCCTTAATCTCTTCCTTCTTGATAATGCATTGCTGAAATACATTTTATTTTATTAAAACATACTGATAAATGCATCTAGTAGCTTACATAATAATGTTTTAGTATTTACACCATCTTTTGAATTTTTTTTAAGCATTTGTGATGTAATACCTTTAAAATAATCATGTTAAAATAGAATTAACTCAGATAATTATTTTAAAAAATATCAAAGAAATTGAAAAAAATAACTGCAGATAAACATGGCTCTTGTTATTCAAATAAACCAAATTTAAACAAAATTCCTTCATTTTTGTTCATGATTAGAGCACAAAATTACCCCCCCCCTTTCAGTAGAATATCAAGGTTGGATATGGTAAGGAGGAGGGATATTCAGACACCTTTTTCATAATTTTTTCAGTTATAATTTTGCATATTTATTGCATTTTCAATGTATTTTCTGCAAAAATATATTGTACTGTAATTTCAATTAAATTTCCTACAAGTAATCTCTAAGTTTCACCAAAAGTATAACTTTTATTTCAAGCCAGCATTGATTACATGACTGACACTGGCTTTTCTGCTGGATTATGTCCCTTATGTAAAAACAAAGTAACCTAATTAGTTAACAGCAGTCAAATTTTGTTATAAATTATTCAATCAACTCTGATTAACACAAATTCGAAAGAGGATTACTCAATCTGTTCCAATGTCTGCACTCATAAAATACATGGATTTAAATGAATTTCTCAAACTGCAAGGGGGATATTCATATGTTTTGTGTATTGATGATGCCCATAAATATTAATATTGTATTATTTACAATATTCACAGTAAATTTCGGTATAAATATTTATTTAAAATTATTTACATGAACATTTATTGAAAATATGAGAGCTAGGACAAAAATTTTGGCATTTTTTCACTATGTGCAGTCCCCATTGTGAGCCTCAATTTACCCAAACCCTCTATTTTTTAAACAAATAGTCAAAACTAATTAAAATATAATCCCAATGCCAAAAAAATAGGAACTGGTTGATTTTTTGGCTGTAATCAATTTTTATCCATGAAACCATATACCTATTCTATAGGACAAACACCACCAAATGTTTTCCCATAGACTTCCATACAAACTTTAGCCCCTCTCACTGATACATGTATTGAATTTCGGGCAAATCACCTTTTTGTCGTGAAAGTTCGAGATATTGGAAAACAAAAAATGCCAGAAAAAATATACCGTGCCGTTGCACTTTTACTTTCAATTTCCATTTGTTTACAACTAGGTGCGTTTGACACCAAATGAAAATTTGAAGAAACAAAAGTTATCCCTCCCTTCAAATTTTTACCTGTAACTCCTATATAACTCAAAGAAACCCAAGTCTTGATATGAGATTTTTATCAACTTTATTTCACTTGTCAAATACATAACAAGTCTTTTCTCTTATTGACCAATCACGCGCCAGCTAGCATTTTCTCCTCCACACAACTTTGGGTGTCCAAAATGTCTGCGCCCATGTATTTGTTTATGTAGGGGTTTTTCCATTTTTTTTTAAGCGGGGAGAGGGGATGAATTTATGTGACCGTTATTTAAATAAACTTGGAAAACAGATCTTTATTCAAATTCCAATTTTGAGATCTTTTTGAATATCTCACTCCGACTACAAAGTATGTACATATTAAGCCATGTGACTGTTTGATAATTATGTAGAACAGAAAGTCTTTCGAGATTTAGTATCCCTGTCTTACAGTCTAATTTGTTTTTTTATAAAAAATAGTGTCTTGTAGGAATATTTGGGAGAAAGTTTAAAAAGGTAGGGAAGGGATAATTTAAACCTGGTTGAATATGGATAATTTTTATCAACTCTTTTGCACATTGAACAAGAAAAATAAATCTAACGCCCAAATTGAAATTGAATAAACGTGAATTTTTCATCTCAGGAATGGAAACATTGGGGTCTTTCTCAAATACCCTCTCAGGTATAATCTTGACAAAAAAATATTTACACAAATGGATTAAAAAAGAATTGTTAATTTTATGTATGGAATCCTCATAGGCGGTTTGGTGTCCCTTCCTATACCCTTTGACTATTAATCATCTTACATGTCAAGGAATATAATTAAGAAATGAATGTAATATTTTTTCCTTTGATGCGCGTAGCGCATTGATGAAAAAGTTTTCCGTCCATTTTTTTTCTTTGATACATCGATCAAAGGAAAAATATTACATTCATTTCTTATCATTTAATGATTTTATGCTTATAAAATGAAACTTTCTTTCACTTTTCTATTAAATTTATTCATCATAAATAGTTCGCACGAATACATCATAACAATGTTAACGTTGCTGAAATTCAAAATGGCTCTAACGAAGAAACGTTTTCAAACGTTCTCATCTGAATTTCAAACCGTATGGCAAGTCAAACGTTGCAATATTTGATCTTTTCCATTTGTATTGTAAAATTTTCCATCTGTATTGTATAATTTTTATTTGTATTGTATAATTTTCCATTTGATTGTATTGTATCATTTTTATTTGTATTCTATAATTATCATTTGTTTTGTATAATTTTTCATTTGTATTGTATAATTTTTATTTGTATTCTATAATTTTCCATTTGTATTCTATAATTTTCCATTTGTATTGTATCATTTTTATTTGTATTCTATAATTTTTCATTTGGATTGTATATTTTTTCATTTGCATTGTATAATTTTTCATTTATATTGTAGAAAAATCATTTGTATTGTATGATTTTTTATTTGTATCCTATATTTTCCATTTCTATTGTATAACTTTTTATTTGCATTGTATCCGAGGGATTGTTTATTTTGGTTTGTTATGAAGCCCCCCCCCCCACCCGGTTCCGACGCCCATGAGAGTGCCTGTTTACCTTTTTTGGTTGGTTTAGCCCCCCCTCTTTCGATTACCCCCCCCCCCCTCCACTTTCAATTTGCTTCCGACGCCCATGCTGTGATCTGTTTTGGTTTCCGTCTCAGGGAAACAAAAAAAGATCACAGTATCGGCGTCGGAAGCAAATTGAAAGTGGGGGGAGGGGGGCTAATCCAAAGTGGGGTTGGGTGGGGGCGGGCGGGCGGGCTAAACCAACCAAAAAAAGGTAAATCCCAATTTTCAATGCCTATATAATGTCTACTTTTGCAAAAAAAGTGGGGGGGGTGGCTAAGCTCCCCCAGGTTTATAACTGTTGTGGCATAAAAGAAGCGTGGATTTACATACATGTAGTAAATCTTAGGGTTGTAGGTTTGGGCCACTCTATGGGTAATCCCTTTCAATGTTTAACTTTGTTTTCCTATTGTAAAACCAACGTCCGACGCCTATGCGACAGAGTGCAGATACATCGGCCGTTATAATTGATAGCCAGTGAGCGCGACCCTTTACATTACTGGTCACATGTCTGTATATCGAGGATCAGACAGGCAAGCCAGTCTATGCTCAGACTGGATAACACGTGTAAACTTCCCGGAACTTATATCTCGGGTATTAGGCTACCAAATCCGACATATGATTAGATTAAACCAATGAAATCCTTCGTAACAAACTAAAATAAATAATCCCTTGGATACAATGCAAATGAAAAATTATACAATACAAATGGAAAATATAGATTACAAATAAAAAAAAATTATACAATACAAATGATTTTTTTACAATATAAGTGAAAAATACACAATGCTATTGAAAAATTATACAATGCAAATGGAAAATTATATAATACAAATGGAAAATTATACAATGCAAACGAAAATTATACAGTACAAATGAAAAATTCTACAAAACAAATGGAAAATTATAGAATACAAGTAAAAATTATACAATAGAAATGGAAAACTTTGCAATACAAATGGAAAAGATCGAATTTTGCAACGTTTGACTTGCCATACAAAACCGAACATAAAAATACGTTTCACAACCTGTCAATGCTGTAAGACCTGAAAAAGTCTGCTGCCGACTGGTTAAGATTTATAAGAATTCCGTCCTCATTTTTGCAGTGTCGTTTTTCTCGATCATTCGTTTCCCAAGTTTAAACAGATTAACGGTTTTCCCCGCTTTCGTACATAAAACATTTCCTCAGAGCTCCATTGTTCATACCAGATATCTCAAAGTCAAACATTAAACAAAAGTTTTCCGATTTCTTTCCTTCTTTCCCAAAACTGTATTGTTGTTATGAAGACGATTTGATTTGTTTAGTAAAGGGGGATAATTCAAAAAGAAGAAACGAAAGTAGAAAATACTAGTAAGTCAGGAACGTAACGGACAGGTTCCGAAATTAAGGGAAATATTTATTAAAGTAATAGTATTTAATTATTCATTCAAAAGGTAATCCTGAAGCGGGGATATACATGTAAAAACTGCCAAAGTAGTTCCGGCTGCTTAGTGCAAGCGAACTCTAGATTCTATTGATGCAGTTATCAAAAGAATTTTTTATCCAATCAGAATCAAGTATTTTATAGAAATTAAATGATTTCACAATTAATTCTATTTTGATCATTCATGTACCACAGAATCAAACTTGTTTATTGTGTATATAATTATAAATAACTTTAAATCAAGTTATAATAGATCCTTATTTAAAAAAAAAAATTAAAGACTGTACACAGTATTTATTTGAAATATTTGGTCATAAAGAAATAATATCAGTTGCAGTTCAATTATTTCATTCATTCATTTATTGTTTCGTATCAATTATTTTTAGAAGAATGTTATGCAGGTTTTGCTACCCCCTTTTTTTCATAGGAAAATCTCGTGTTATATAAAAAAATTGATGTAGTTAAGCCATGTTCATCAATTTTATTTACAACATTTACAGCCAAAAGTAATACTGTAAATCACTATTTATTCGCGAAAACTTTTTTTCGCGTTATTACGCGAGTGAATACGAAAATTTATTCTCGCGTTTAATATATTCCTTAAGATTATGAAAAGGAATGACCTCAATTCGTGAACATTTTGTCTCGCTTATAAAGAGTCAATGAATATCTCGCGAAAATAAGGTGTCACGAAAATTAAGAGATCTACAGTTATCATTTTTGAATAACAATATTTGTATATTTTTCAATCAACCAAAATACCAGTTAGATTTCCATCTTTGAAATTTCCGTAAACAAAGAAAGTGATCGGCATGGACCACGCGTGTCCAAGTGCTAAGTAGTGACAATTTCTTTAATGTTGAGATATCAATGGATTACCTGACTTCTGAGATGCATATTGAATAAAAAGTAAATTAAAATGATATATCTTTCGACATGTGCAAGTATGTAACGATAGCAGTATTGAGGTAAAGTGTTAATCACTGCGTTCGATACGTTTTCTCGGCATCCATGCATGCATATCCAAAGGGCTTTTTTCTATACATGATCAATATACTACAAGAATGTATTCCGTGTTAATGTTTTTAAACATTGCAGCATATGCATTAGAAAAAATTTACTTCTCAGTGCTGTTCCAGTTTTGTTCGATTTTTACTTTTCAAACATGTATTTGGTCAGATTATTGACTTCTAAAAATTATGCTATCGGAGATGTGTACACATCGACAGCCAGGCTAGAAAATCACTCAAGTAAAACAAATACACCATGTTTAATAAAGCAGGTACAGGTTGCAAAAATTCAAATGAATATGGTGAAATTGAAGAAATATGGCGGACAAAGGCGTACAGGAATGTAGCAAGTCATACAAAGAAGAAAATGACACCCTTTTTAAGAGTTCATGTTTAGCTTTATGTTAAGCATACAATCCCTAGTAGTTGTAGTCAAAGTTTATTTTTGCGGATAGACAAAGGAACAGACAGGCAGACAGACCAAAATCTGTATGTTACAATATCGCCGATAAGAGGGGCACAAAATCAAAATTTAGATTTGAATAATCTGGATTTCATTACTACATTGGCAGTGCTCAGAGATAAAAAAAATAGGAGTATGTAGGAGAATGATAATTGTGATTATCATTATTCATTATTTTGTTTCCTATTTGTTTTTCTGAAGGTGCCTCACATTTATTTATGAAATGTCGTTTAAGCTATAATTTCATCACGTTTTAAGCTTTGAATACACAAATTCTTTTCATAAAATTTTATTGGCTGACAAATCCGCCCTCTCCAGTTTTGGTTATTAGTGTTTCTTTCAATTACGTATATATAAATACCAAAGCACACGCATATTTCGAATTTCGAAGTCATTCTCTGTCCATTGTCACCAGCTGAAAAGTATTTTATTTCCATTTTTTAAAGAATATAATCTTAAATAAAAGAACTGTTGATTTTTTTTCGAAACATTTATATTTCAAAATCTTGTTTAAACGTATTCAGAACAGTTTTAATCTCTAGATAACCCCATTACCATGATTATGTACTTTTAAAAAGGATACAAATGTGTTTTTAAATACTATTTATAATTTTTTTAAGATTCATGCTTCCGAAATGATATTTTAAAAACAATTAAATGTCATGGACAAATAAAACAATAGAGGTAAACGCTTTCGCTTCGTGATCAGGAGGCCTAGGTTCGATTCTCGTTCGCGGCGCCGCGTCAAACCTAAGACGTAAACATAGGTAGTGATTGTTCCTTCGCCACCCCTCGGCATTTGAAGTAAAAGTCAGGGGACTTTCGGATATGACCCTGCTTGTAGTAATGGGCAAATTCAAAACGTAAGTCTCGTGTCACGGTAGACGCTGGCACGATAAAGAACCCTCACTGATCAATGGTCCTGAGTGCCGAGTATAGGTCTAAAATTGAAGGCCTTCACTAGCATACGGTGGCGTATCAATATGAGTGTAAAATTCTCGAATTGGATGTTAAACAATACAATCAATCGATCGAGAGAGAGAGAGAGAGAGAGAGAGAGAGAGAGAGAGAGAGAGAGAGAGAGAGAGATTCTGCCCTAACCAACTTTCTTAATTAAATGAAAGAGAATAGTAACTCTATCAAAAGAACTTAAGTTGATTGTTCTAATAGTTTTTAAAACGATGTAAATTATTGACATACAAATTGATGAAACATAAATGTCAGCCGTCTCGTTTAAAGTCATCGCTTCGTAAGTTCTCTGGTCGATACACGAATCTTATAAGAAAATACAGTTTATAAATGAGTCAAAGGCTGACTGACGTTTTTCATGCTAATTGATAGTTCATTATTTTTCTTCACAGAATTAACGACAGATGCAAGATTTTGTTCGTTATTTCCCGACATGATTTCAGGACAAAGAGCACACAGCCGGTGAAACCGGTTTGCAGGGGATACTCACTCTTCCATGGCACCTGATTGCACCTCTGATGTTTAGGAGGTCCGTGTTTGCTCTGCTCCTGTTTTGTATTGTTTTATGGATTCTTGATTTTGAATACTGTGTGTTGAATCCATGTTTCATGAAAATCCTGTCACGAAAAAAGGCGAAATACAGGCATTTTCACGTTCTTATTTCGCAAATTATGTGGTAGATGCAATGACCTCATCCAAAAGTATAATTTTTCATTAGCTAATTGATGTTGTTACATACAATCTGATGAACCGTAAGTAGCATATTGAGTTGTCTACGGATAGTTCTGTTCTTTTCCGATCATAAAAAGTAGCGATTCGTAGAGGTGACTAACTGGCAGGGGATGCTCACTCCTCAGTGGCACCAGATCTCATCTCTGATGATTTGAAAAGTTTTTGTTTTGCGATTTTTATTGTTTACATGGACTTAATGTAAGATGTTGAAGATTAGTAAACAGTAGTATAATTCAGCATAAAAATCGTTTGCACGAAATGGCATTACACATTTTATATAGAAACTTGCTTAAATGCATAATTGTAATACTAAATCTTCCAAGATGAATTACTTTTTAAATACGAAACTTTGTAACATTTGAGGTTCAAATAAACAAAATGTCTCAAAGAAGCTACATGAGAAAGAGCAATTGCTCTTAGCAACTTAACATTTTAGCAAAATTCGAATGAGACTAGATGAAAAATTTTGGAACAATTCCATTTCAAGTAACTATAAGCCCTACCTGGTCCAAATTTTCATGCATGATGCATCGAGGGTTTGTCCCTAAAATTCTTGCTTCGGGGGATAGACTGGTAACTTTTCACAGATGGTTATCTTTTTTATATGTTAACCAATTAAGCATGGCGAATGTATATGTGCCATACTAAATGTTATCCACATTGTAAAGATGATTAAGCGAGGTAAAGGTTTTTGTGTATCTTAGTATCTACATAGCCTGTTTTAAAAAAAAGGATAAATCAAAGGATCGTAGGAAGGACCAAATTTTGGAACTGACAGACATTTTCTTGTAAAGTTTAGTGGATTTAAATCTTGGTGCAGATTCTTTGCAGATCTAATCCCAAGGGACAATAAGTTTTATTCAAACTAACTTTGTTTGAATATTCATCTTGTATGTTAACCTTCTAGAAAAGAAAATTATTTGAGAATTGCCTTGCTTAAAGACAACATTGTATTATTTGATGATCTAAGGGGTGTGAAGAAAGTTCGTTCCAGGATGAAATATTTTTAATTATTTTTAAAAATTTCAAAGTAGTGCTTCATTAACCCTTTCTCTACCGGCACATTTTAGGTGATTTTGGAGACTTTTTGATATGACATTATTAAATTATTTCCAACTTTTTTATTCAAGGAGAAAGCTAGGTATATTGCATACCATTTTGTAGGGAATGTCTTAGAGATGATATTTTATGACTATTCAGATACTCAACAACTGACCTTATTAGTAAAAATGGGGGTCAAAGGTCAATTAAGTGCAAAATTTTATGGGATTTTTTTTTATACTTTTTAATCTTCAAGCTAAATATTTACTATGATGTATGTTGAAATAGGAAATTTTAAATATACTCACAAAAGAGCATGATACTGTACTACATGAAACATATAAACTTTTTTTTCAATTCTGCACATAACTACTTAAAAGCGGTTGCTTAGCAACCCAGAAATTTTTTATTTTCGGGCAAGAATTTTCGTGTATTACTCATCCTAGACACATTTATGCATCCCCGCACATATAAAAGTTAGATGTGAGGTCATAAAATTACAAGGGATGAACAGCAGATAATTGTCTTAAAGTTTGACCTCATTAGAACTATTTTTAGGAGGTCAAAGGTCAAATCAGTGCAAAAGTTTCATCAATTTTTTTCAACGCTTTTCAATATTCTTGCCATAATTTTACACAATGGATGCTGAAATGGAAAATTCTTTATATACTCTCAAGAAGGTATCAGAACTGCAATATCCGTGCATCATATTAGTTCAAATATCTGTTTAATGACCTTTAAGTGGTTGCTAAGCAACAACTTTTTCAAGTTTTTGGCTATATACATGTTTGTTATTTCACATTCTGGACACATTCTCGACACTTTTTGTATACTTCATGATAATGTATGCAAGATATGGGCCATAAAGATGAAATAACATTTTTGCATTAAAAATTGACCTTGACTCTTGTTCTTAAGGGGGTCAAGGTCGTATCAGTACGGAATTCTGATTTAAATTGTAAGTAATTATCAATTTTGAAATGCTTCAATCATGGATAAAACATCTAATAGTTGACGTGATAAAAATGGCAAACGACAAAATTTGCAAGCAAAGAATTCTGGTCTGCTTCTTACAAACCCCTAGCAAAACATGTATACAATCTTTTTGTTAAACAAAAAAATCCATTCTCTTGATGCCATTAAAAATAATCTTTATTTTCATGGATTTAATCTAACAATAAAAAATAAACTAATTGATTTCATTACAAGATTTTTCTGGTATAATAGAGCTTAAGGGGTACATTAAAGACTTGACATGTTATCTTGGAGGGAAATAACAACAATACATAGCATTGGCAATATTTAATGCAAAACTGTTTAGTCAGTAAGTTGAAAATGCGACGATTATATCCAAATATACAAATCCAGAAATATTGCAAGATGAATTCCAAGTCAAACTGAAATCCTCAACAAAATGTTGAAGAGCACTTTTACTTTGTGTCCACCATTCTTTTATCAACTGTCATTTCTCTGTAAGACTGGAGGAAATTCTTTGACTTGTTCAAGACATTATTATTTGCTGTCAAGTACAAGTGATCAGCTTCTATCCTGTAAAAGATTTGTATATTTTGAAACAGATACATGTCATTGTGTATATGAATTAACATTTAAAAATAAAATTACAACTGCTAAAATTACTACATTTATTTGATTTTCCGTTTAAAATTAATATTGTATTTATTATGTGATTCAAGTAGTTAAATGATATTGCTAAGTCAATGTATCAGGACTGATAATTCAACAACCTTGTAGTACACGATCATGGTAAAATTACTGAACTAAAACAAATAGCATATATGGCAATCTGACTAAAGCCTCTGTTTACGCTATCGCAACATATAAAAAAATCTGGCAGTGGATGGAAGATCTAATTTTATTTAGATTAATTAGATTGCCACGAAAGCCTTGAAGGGACACATCAATTTTCAAAAAAGTAAAAAATTAGATCTTGAATTAGACAATCCAATCCCATGGATTACTAAATCGTTCCCTCGATTTATAATTCGAGATCTCGAATAAAACAATCCGATCTTAGGGATTACTTATTCGCCCCATTGATTCATAATTTGAGATCTCGAATTACATACTGGTAATTCGTTTTCACAGATTAATAATTCGAGATCACGATTTGTTACAACATCAGTCTTATGATTTTGGCAATCTGTGCTCTTGAATTTCATTACATATATGTACAGATACATCCAACCATTATAATCAATTTGTGCGTTCTATTTATTTTGTTTCAGCAACCGGTCATTTCCAACCTCTTTCATAACTAATGCAACATATATTTATCTTAGAAATATTATGATTACACAGGACCCATATTCACTTTTACTATTTAGGACTTTCAATTATTCTAATATACACTTAACACAAAAACCTCTAAGATTTTTTTTGTTGTACGAATATCAGTACCAGCATATGGATTTGAAAATGTTCATGTATTTTTCTCATTTTGGACCGTAATATGTAATAAAAGGTAGGGTGTAAAATATTACAATATTCTATTCTTTAAACATGTATTACCATATCAGATATGAACAAATAAATAATTTTAATGAAATCATGGGAAGGGTTTATATTCCGAGGAAACGAATCATTTAAACTAAGAGTAATTTGAGGGAACAAATTGATAATCTGTGAGAATGAATTGGCAATTTATTATGAAAGATTGTCAATCCGAGAGAACGGATTGTGTAAATCGAGAACTCGGTTTACTTTTATAAATTTTTAAAAATTCTATGTCCCTTCATGGCTTTCATAGATTGCATACCTGCATGCTGCCAGGGTTGTAAAATGAATGGAGACAATAGACTGCAATGTTACTTCAGGGCAAAATTCCTGGGGCAAGGCTGTTCATGAGCATGGGAGTGTTGATAAACTGTCCAGCGAGTTTGACCACCCATGTATATGATGTACGATAATGGGAAAGTGTCTGAAAAATTGAGAAAATGGAAATTTTAACCACATACTTTATGCAGATTGGAAATACAACAGCAGTCTATAAAAACAGCTTGTTCCATATCTCGGCATTCATTCAAATAGATATTACGTGTTTAAATAATGTGTTTGTATGAATAATCAAACATCATAAGTATTATGTGTTTCAAACACTTATTCTTCGAAATAATTAAATCAAATGTTTATAAACTTGTATGAATGCAATATCACGAGAATGACATCAATGAAATTTGACTTTATTTTTGAAATGTTAGAAATACAGAAATTTTCAATACCAAAACAAAAATTTACCTGTTAATTGGTGTCCTTACATATTAACTGGCCTTTGTAGTTCATGGTGGGCTTAGCAAGTGGGTATTCACAGAAGAAAGTATTCTTGCATATGATGCCAGGACCCTAAAAATTCAACGTGAAAGTGGTACATGTACACACTGGTACACACATATTGAAAACAACTATCCATTATTATGGCAACTTTGATTTTACTTTGAACTTTCGAGTGATTGTCAACAGCATCAAAGTTTAAAAGCTACACAAAATTGGCTGAACAATACGAAATATGAACACTGAAATATGAAGATCTATTTATCTGTTTATAGTACGTGTACATTTAGTTTTCTTTTGAACGTGAACTAATTGCGTTTTAAACTTAAACTATTCAGTCAATATACACGTATTCTCACCTGCTAATACCAAAGGCATGTCCGTGTTATTTGATTCATTGATGTGATGATCTTCGTCGTGAAATAATCATGAAAATTGACGTTCTTCGGATCGCCATCATGTTGTTGTTTATACTGCTACCATAGCGGAAACACGTGGTTATTTCAATTCGTATCAACTCATACAGTGATGAGTCGTATTTTTTTATAATGCGATTTTTCGTATTGTTAAATTTCATGCCAATATAGATCTAATTAAATTGTAAATTAAGTATACGGTATAACAAGATACAACAATATTAAAAATCTGATTTTTTTAGTAAAGATCGGCGTTTAGGGAATCTACAATTTTTATCAACATTGGCTTACAACATGAAATATGTACATCATTACATGTAGATGAATAAATTAACATTTCATTTCACACAAAAGACAGAACGACAGGATATATTTGTTTTTTGAAATCTATTTTTTTTGTATTATGCATTTATTTCAGTAAAAATATATTTAAATGGTCAAAAAAGTCTTCTAAAACATGTAAAAGAATTTGTTGTTTCGAGTAAGTCGTAACAATATCGACCTTGACGTTACATGTTAATATTGACTGATTTTTCCATAAAAACTATGCGAAGGTTACAAATTCAAATTATCGTAATTAAGAAAATACTGAGCCTAAGAAGGCCTGTAAGGGCTTGTTGAAAAGGAAATTTTCTGTACTTTTACCAGCTTGTTTTTGTTTTCCCTATTTCAACACAGAAATTAACGTAAACCTGAGCTTTGTTTAAACATTTCGAATAAAATCGAGAAAAAACACATAAGTGCAAGAAAATTTCTGTTTTTAAAATATACTTTAAAGTAATAACAATAATTTTTACATATTTTAAAAGCAGAGAAAAAATGCTTTAAGAATATACCATACTTTCTTTATAAAGTTAATCTGGAAAAAAATGCAAATCGTCTGGAAAATCGGCAATTGCTTTGGAAAATTACGCCATTTTCATAAAGTCACGTTTGTCTTCACAACGTTAAATCGATTAAATACCGGCAATCAAGACATAATCTTTTTCGATATTTTAAAAGTAGAGAAAATTTTCAAAAAGATGATGTATAGTTTATATACCTTCATGCTACCATCAAATAGATACGGAGATCTTATTTTCGCGAAGTCGTGTTTTTGCGCGCCACCGGTCAATTTGACCGGTACGGAAGTGAAGGGGTTAAAGATATGAATTTTCAAGTCTGACAAAATCACTAGAGTGTGCTCTTTATTTATAGGATTTCATTTCTACCAGGAAATTTTAGGATTTTTCTTCCATATGAAAATATACATAACATTTTTAAAGCACCCGAATGATAGAAATGCTGGTAATTTTGAGTGAAGATAAAGGATAGTTTACTTTTGTTTCTTTGTAGCTTATCTTGCATCAGACAAGCTGATGAGGGTAGGTAGAAGAACAATAGATCATTTTTCAAAAGAATAGGTTTGTCATTTTTAAATATGTCGCAGATTTGATAATTTTTGCATAGTATTTGAAAGGATGTTTTGACCTGTGTGCTTTATATATGTCATAAATATGTGTTATCCCTAATTTCACGTGTATCAATACCTGTCCTCCCCTTATTGATTCAACAAAAGACACTTAAAACCTTATCAGTAGCAAAAATGGACTCTGTAAACATGACATATCACAAATTGTAAATATCTTCTTTATCCTATTTCTTTTCGAAAATAAAGGTATTGTGGAACAAACTTTCTTAACACCCTTTATATTCAAGAATTGCACAATTGAGTGTTTTTACTTTTAAAAAGTATAATACATTTGTTAAAAAGCAAACTTCCAAAGCATATTTCTAATAGAAATGACTTAGAAATAGAAATCAAATACAATTTTTATAACAAAAAAAGAAAATGACCTGATAGATACACTGTATAGAAGAATGTAAATACCACAATAAGGTTTTTCACTTTACTAATATTAAAAGATAAATTTAGGGGATGATTCCTAAATTTCTTTTTCTACAATTTCAGTTTCAACCATATAAACCGACAACCTCCCTCATCAGATCTCTACTAGAAGTATATTTTGAGAGTAAACATCGAACACAAAGCCACTGGGATGAATACAACAAATGCAAGAAATTGTTCTGCAAGTGACAGCTTCAAGAATTGTATTGGTGCTTATCCTACAATAGAGCCAATAATTTTTGCAGCCCTAGCTGTAGGAATCCTGGTTCTTTTTATTAATGGGGGAGTTTTTACTATCTTTATAACAGATAAAAATATAAGAAAGAACCCCTACAAGTTTTTAGTTCTTTTATTATCTTTGAGTGATTTTACTATCGGTCTTGGAGTTATATGCGGCGGACTAATTCTTCTGAAACCTTCCTTAATCGGAAACAGGTTCTTAACTGTTTTGCAAGTAGTTTTGAGGTGCAATGGGTTGTGTCTATCACTTTTACAGACATTTTTAATCAGTTTACAGAGATATCTGGTTTCTTGTAAAGAAAACTGGAACTTGTTCATTTTCAAACAAAACCGGAAGTATTACGTTTGCATTTGCAGTTCAGTTGCGGTTGTAATGATCAACTTCGTTCTTATTTCACCACCTGACAGGGATTTTGATGGAAATAATGATCGTTTTCTGTCATATGTCTACCATGGATATTATCTGGAACACTCAATATATATAAGGCTTCTTTCTCTCTCTCTGGTAGGACTTACGATCTTTTTCTACTCTCTAACGGTTTGCCATGTTTTGAAAATGGTCAAGAAAGTGCGTCCTATGGGCAATTCAGATTCCATACACGTAAAGACGATTCACGTGGAAATGCCGGAATTACCTACTACAGTCGGTGCGAAAAATGGCAAGAGGACTATTAATGGTAACCGTAATGCAAAATCACAGCCCAAGAGTCATCGCAAGATACTTTTAATGACACAGCAAAGATATATCAGTACCTTGAAGTTAGTCGGTATTCTTATTGCATTGTTCATACTTTTGACGGGACCTTTCATTTTCACATTCTGGGACGAGAAAACGTCTCCAAACTACACGTACACCAAAGTAGCGAGTTTACTTTGCGTTTTGAATTCTATAACAAATCCATTTATATATGTGTGGAAGGTGTTAAATGTTCGAGAAATTATCAAATCAAGAAATGGATTCCTCAGACGTTAAGGCTTTGTGTTTCTTTTTTTCTTTCTATCTGCCTGTGACTTATACATGTAGTATGGCATATTACTATTTTATCTTTACCTATTATACAAGGAGAGGGTGTGTATAGGTTTTTTTTCTCAATGTTGTCCAATCTTTATTGTATTATTCAATAAATATGTTTAAAGTATAGTATGACATATGACATATAATATATATGGATTTTGAGCTTTTATGAAGTTCTAGAAAAAATAAAAGCTGCGAAAATTATTTTTTTTTATTTTTTGCTAAATTGTGTATATAAGATGCATCACAATGTGAAAAAAAACATGTAAAGTTAAAGAACATTAACCTACCCCCATGAAAACTTCAAAGAACACATATATCTGAACAGGAAATTCACTTGAACACCTAAAAATTCCATTGACCCACGTATTGACCAAACAGTTTCTTATCAAATGTAAACGGGTGAAACACAATAAAGGGAACGGTAAGGTTGCATTTGGGGGTAAAAAACTGATGTTTTCATTTTGCCCCAAAATATTTTTTTTCTAAAGAGAAGAGTATCTAAAGGATCTGAAACATAAATAGTTATGTGAAATTTACATTATAACTTTATTTTTTATACGCATGTTAATAAACTCATTTTTACAGGTTATGGACACTACAAGTAATGTTTTCTTGAAAATGAATATTGAAAATTGTTTATAAACTTTATTTTTTCAACAGCTTACAAACAAACAATATATAAAAATACATAATATGGGCTAAAGTTGTACTAGAAAAGGTTGCAATACTTTAAAATGTAAACATTTTCTTACTTCGTACATTTTTCTTTAAAATGGTAATATTTCAATTTATGTGGACTGTTTAAAACCAAATTAAATGAAGAATGAATCATTTATAAATAACATTTTTATGTCATAGTTGAAACTAAAATACTTCCATTAAAATAGAAAATTTCATTTTCATAAATTCTCTAAAATTATTTGATATTTTTATTTAGTTACGGACACTACAAAATTAAAATATTTAAGATTGGATTTTGGTTGTGGGAAAAAACCTTTCATAAACTTCTGAACTATTAGAAGTCAGATTTAAATGAATAACAAATACAAAGTACACGACAATTATATATTATTTCAAGTAAAACAATTTAGTTGCAGGACTAATGCCAACAGGAAAGAAAAATCCAATTTAGAAATTTTGAAAACTCCTGTTTTCACATTTATAACTGTATAACTTCAGTGCAGAATAAAAGTTTTCTATGTAATGGTTAAAAGCCGAAAACTGTCCATTTTGTCAGATATTAGACGACCCGAGGCGCGTAAGCGCCGAGGAAAGTCTAATATCTGACATAATGGTCAGTTTGAGGCTAATAACTTACTTAAAACATTTTACCACTATCGAACACTTCCATTGTTAATATATTGGAAGCCACAGGTAAGGTATCGTTCTGCTTGGATGACTACGTGGCACTGTTCATCAAATTAGGCCAAAGAAAACCAGTTTTGGTTTTTCTTCTGTCTTTATTAATAGTAGGAATCATCAAGAGGTGCTTTATATCGATACATTTGAAAATTAACTTTGTTAAGACTTATTTATCCGCATTGCGACATTTTTATACATACTACTCATGTGTAAAAGTCAGTTTTACTAAATTCTTTACAATTTATTCATTTTACAACGCAACGACCATGGATGACGACATACATTTTAATTTTGAAAAAAAAGACTTTCAGAATCGGGTGTTTTGACGATGCTATTTATCGATTACACGAAGATGCCTCCTCAGTTCAAGTATTCTACTGTGAAATCCGGATATATAATCTTATGTTTCGGAATTTGCAAGAAACAGTTTCCCATGAACAGGCAATTTTTGTAAAGCAATAGGATTTGAAGGATTTTACTCAAAAAACTGTTTAAGCATTTTCTATGAAATTGGGAGATTATTTCTGATGCATTTTTAAAAAATGCAACAATTTCTCTTTTTTTTTTGGTTTTGTTTTGAACATATTTTATTGAACGAGTCAAATGGATTGGAAATAAGTTCTTGCAACTTACAAGTTCCTCTCCATAAATATAACAATGTGTTATGCAAAAAATACATTAAAATATAATAATTATAATATTTTCAAGTGATGCAATTAAATTACAAATCAATTTAAAATCTACATGTTTCAGTAATAAATCTATGGACAGCAGCAAAAATATTAATATTAATTGATACAGGCAAATCTCTGTCACCCCATAATAGTAAATTAGTGTCAATTGTAACCAATTCTTCAAGCATGAACAGGTGGTTAAAAAGATTGTTTCTAGCATTTGCATACTTTGTACAAGCAAAAAAATAATGATAAACATCTTCATACTTTCCACAGGAACAAAGAGGACTGTTTATGATATTGCGTTTATATAGATCATAATTAAGTAAACAGTTGTGTCTTAGTTTAGTATGAAGTATGTTTGTGTAGCGTTTACCAAAAGAAAAATATGATGGCGGATTGATGATTTTTGTACAAGCTCTTAAGTTTTTACGGAAGGAATTAATTGAAATGGCTTCTCTTGTATCTAATTTCAATAAATTCCATTGTTTCACGGCATCTGGCACAAATGACTTTTTGAATAGATCTAATCTACATCTTGGAATAATGAACTGTTCTTTATTGCGGGTATTGTATTTTGATACATTTTCATGCTTGTTTGGTACAATATTATTTAAATATTCAGGGACAGTCCCTTTATGTATTTTGAACATAGTAGACATTTTTGCAACATAACGCCTAAATTTTAAAGTTTCCCAACCAGTTTCAAAATAAAGTGTTTCAGTAGATGCAAAAATAGGAAGTCCGGTGACAATTCTAGCCGCAGCTAGTTGTACTTTTTCCAGCTTTTCAGAATCTTGTTCAGAGCACCCATCCCATACAACAGAAGCGTATTCGAGCATTGGTCTAATAAATGTAGTGTACAATTTTGAAAGGTTATTTCTACTCAATTTAAACTTACGTTTTTTCAAAAGCCCAAGTTTTTTATAAGCATTGTTTACAATACCGTCAATATATGCAGACCAGCTGAGATTCTGTGACAATAATAAACCCAAGTGTCTATGGACTGGGACGCATTCTAGCCTATCTCCTTTAAAAAATAATTTTGGCATAATAGAAATGGCCTTTGTGTTAAAGAAGACTACCTTTGTTTTAGATGGGTTAAATTTTAGAAGCCATTTATCTGACCATGATTCTAAAATGTGTAAATCGTGGTTTAGCTTGTATTCAATGTCTAAAATATTGTATGAACATTGTTGAAGCGAATTATCATCAGCAAACAATCTACACATGGACATCATATTTTCAGCAACATCATTTACATATATCAGAAATAAAAGTGGCCCCAATACAGAGCCCTGAGGTACACCTGCATATAAATCAAGTTTTGAAGAGAACAAATCCTTATACATTACTTTTTGTGACCTATGATTTAGATAACTAGAAAACCACTGGAGGATATCTCCGGATAAACCATAAGTTTGTAATTTAAAAATGAGACCCTTGTGCCATACTCTGTCAAATGCTTTAGACAAATCACAAAAAACCATACAACATACTTTTCCTTCATCAATATTTTGTACAATACTATGATATGTTTCTAGTAATTGATACACAGTAGAATGTCCGGGTAAAAAACCGGCTTGATATCGATAAAACAGATTATTACCGTGAAAATAATTGTACACATGTTTAACAATAATTCTTTCCATAATTTTACTAACACAGGATAACAGCGACACAGGTCTATAATTTGAAACCAAAGAGGGGTCATCCTTTTTAAAAAGAGGAATAACATGAGCTATTTTCCAGAAAGATGGAAATATTCTATCTGACAGGGACCTGTTGTATAACATAGTGAGTGGTTTAACAACAGACTGAAGGGTAGATTTTAACATTTTATGACTTATACAGTCGGGACCTATAGCTTTGTTCACGGGAAGTATTGAAATAATGTCTGATACTTCATGTTCTTCAATTGATATTTTACAAAATGTGTTACTACATAGATTGTACATGTTTGGTAGTGTTTTGTTTGAATCATCAATAGTAGAAATAGATGAAAAATAAGAATTTAAGGCTTCAATTTTGTCTACGTCAGAGTAAGCAAACTTTTTACCACCTTTATCATTATATATTTCAATAGGTGGTATCTCGTTAGATAGTTTAATGTTGAATGAATCCTTCATCAATTTCCAATAAAGTTTATTATTATTTTTACTTGAGTCCTCTAAATATGTTTCAATATTGTCGTAATAATTAGCCATAGCATGTTTCTTCATATTGTTAACCGAATTCCGTACCTTTCGATATTCAGACCGATCAGATTCTCTTTTAGTTTTATGTGCTTTTTTATGAAGACGGTCTCTAGTTCTAATTGTTTTCCCTAATAAAGAATCGAACCATGGTTTGTCACAAGGACGGATTGTTATTGTTTGTTCCGGTACGCATTCACGAACACAAGTGAGAAATTCAGATGTGAAATTTTCAGTGGCCAAATCTATGGTATCAGCTTCATTGATGATTTTATCCCAATTACAGTTTTCTATCAAAGTATTTAATTTACCAAAGTCCGCATTTTTATAGGCCCACACTTTTCTTTTGTAAGAGCGATTGTAGTTTATATTAGAGAAAAGCGAGATAAAAGTAGCTCTATGATCACTTATAGATGATTCCATTACTAATGTGCCCGATTCGCATACTTGAATATCAACAGAAGAAAAAATTGGGTCAAGCAGCGTGCTCGACGTGTTCGTAGTTCTTGTAGGTTCATGGATATTGTTAACTAAATTGTGTGTTGCGATTATTTCACGGATGATATGTGTTTGTGGAGCTGTAAAGAGGTCAACATTAATGTCACCAACTATTACTATCTTATTGGATTTTTCACCAACTTTATCAATACTCCATGAAAGTTTGGTCCAAAAACTGCCATCAGAGTTTGGGGGACGATATACACAGCATAAGAAATAGTTAGAGGTATGATTATCAATTTCAATCCATATGCATTCAACGTCAGCTGGTTCGAATTCATGTCGCCTAATAGCGCGTATTTTTTCATTAGTAAATCATGACACCACCCCCGTAACAATTTCTATCTTTCCTCAAAATATTACAAAACCCATCTAAATGTAAGTCATCATTATGTACAGTATGGTCCAGATGGGTTTCTGTAAAACATAAAATGTCAAAATCATGAAAATTTCTCTTTTGTGTGCAGGTTTCGAACTGGGAGGGATTTTACTCCAGCCACTCCTTAAAAGAACTAAGAACGATAGACCATCGCTAAAACAACGCGGGATTAGGTGGACAAATGGTCATAAATCACCGAACAAAATTACAGATTCCGTTGGAATTTCGTGAGCTTAATTTTGTGCTAAATGCGGAAAAATGGATATTTCAATAAACAAGGTTGTGTGTAAGAAGTGAAAACGCATGCTTCTTGTTCATCTTTTGTGTCCATTGGATTCTATATATTTTCCATGGATCAATCATTGTGAAATGAATCTATTATATAGCAATGAACGGTGAATTTAGGAATTTCATGATCAAAGCCATGGTTGCGTCTACAATAATGAATGTGAGATATTCAAATTACTGGATTATTTGTGCCATTTTCAATAGGATTTTTTGTGAAAAATTAACAATTAATTCTACTAATTTCCTTCACTGTTCATATTAAATTGCTTGATTTGTCATCGCTTTTTAAATGCTCTTTACTTATTTGCCTCTCCCTTTGTTCTCATTTTAACGTTACCTGTACCTGTCCAATAAGGTTGAATCTTATTGGACACCTACATGTAACTTATTGGACGGGGTGCAGGACAATAACAAATTTATTGAACCAGGTTTAACAAAAGATGACGTCACAAAAATGTTTAAAGGAAAATTACAACACATCTTAGCATCTATATGAAATGCATATCTAAAAAATTAATTAATATATTTATATAGTTTTCCAATTTCACAGAATTTTAGTGGTTATGGACACTACAGATTTTCGTAAAATCTCAATTTTCAACATTAAAGCATGATGAAATTTTATTACAAGAGTTACATGACCCATTTTTTTCTGTAAGCAACAGAGCATTAATACTGTGATTTTAGACAAAAATATGAAAAATAAAAATAATATGGATATTATAATTTATTTGGCATAAAGAAAGCGGTGAAATTAAGTGAAAACTGTATAACATTGCACCCCTTTTAAATTTTCCTTTATATCTTCAAACGTTTTGATTCGATCCTGAAAACTCAAGCACCAAAATAATCTATAATAAAATCTCTAAATTCTGATAATCATCAATTGCATGAAATATATTATATTTAACAATTATTTCAATTCCGAAATGCTGTAATTTTAAAGTGCAACCGCATAACGCTGAAAAAAATACATTTTTAGAGAGCATTTTTTGCATTTTCTTAAAATCTGTTAAAGTTAGATCAACAAAATTTTGCACACATGTCCTTTATAAGTATTCCTATGAACAAATTATAGTAAAATGCATATAAAAAAATAATATTATTTAAAATCATGTATAACAAAATGGTTTCTAAAATGCGCCCTATATTGTGTTTCACCCGAAAAAACATATGAAGTTAAAGAACAGTTATCGATCCCATGAAATTTTCAAATAACACAAATCTTTGGACAGGAAATTAACACGAACACCTAAAAATTCCAGAGATTGGAATATGTGCTTAGAAGGTGTAAGCATCCCCGGCCGTTGACCCGTTAAAGTAGAGGAGAAAACAAAAATACCGGTACATGTACTTACCTAATTACGTTTTATCATCATTATCGTCTCCTGAATGTTTGTTCCATTTCTGAACACTGGCCACACTGGCATGTTCCATTCTTTAGACGCCCAAGGACCATTTAGGAAGGTAGTATGACAGTAGTTAAACCACCAACTTCCATTATAGCTACCAAGCACAAAATTAAAACAATAGAATTTATCTAAAACGTTTAAAGGTTTACTGTAAAATCACTGATTTTCATGGGGATTTAATTATTGTGGTTTTCAATGTAATTTATGTCCACCACGAAATGCAATTTTTCACATACCTTACTAACAAACAATTCTTCAACCATGAAATCAAATCCCCATGAACCAAAATATGTTTCTCAAACCACGGAAATTTGACCCCTCGAAATTGTGATTTTACAGTATCTAAAAATTTAAAGGTTTGCTTCGTATTTGCCAAGATTTCTGAATACACAATATATGGATAAGACAAATTTTATTGTACCTAGCAGCACAGTTTCCTGCGGTCCAACCGTCATCATCCCGGTCTGGAGTACTGAATGCTATTCCAGCGACATCATAGTAAGGAGGATAGTATGTGTATATAAAACCGTTAAAGGGAAAACAGTATGTGTATCAAAAGGTCAGAATGGAATGCTTACTCCTCCAAGGCACCTGATCGCACCTTTGTTATTTACCGGGGTCCGTGTTTTATGAAATCATTACATAAAAAATTATATTCTCTGGGATATCTTAGGTAAGAGTCTAAAGACTCAATATTACACACCTTCCAGAGAGGGACTTTTAACAAAAAGAAACAAAACCAATAAAGTAAACAGTTCAAATTGTTCCCAAGTCAAGTGGACTGAAAATATTTCAACTTATGTTCCACTGATGAGTCCTGCTAGATTCAGTCGATTATTGGCTGCCTCGTCTGAGATCGAGAATTGTTGGTAGAGCTTATATAACTTTGTACCATTTGTCAGTGTTATGGAAACATACAATGAATGGCTGACTTCCTTCGTCAAGTAGTGGATTACCTCATTACCTAATTTATCTTAATTTAAAACAAGATGTGTTTGTGAAACACTGATGCCCCCGTATGGCAACATAGCAAAGATTAAACTTTTTAAAAATACAAATTTAATATATTGGTACCAAAAGCAGGTTATTCTCACTGGAAAAACAATTGTTAAATAAGGAGGTAGGGCAAGGTTAAAGTTTTTTTTATAAGTACGGATATCTTCAAGGTCATTGGTATGCAATAGGTCACAAAGAGTACAGAGGTAAAGTATGGAAGCCCTAACCATTCAGAAGTTATGGTTAAGGTTAAAAGTTTTTTAAAGTAGGTGAAACTCAAACGTTCAGGTCAAAAGGTCAAAGTTTTTGGTATCCAGTGATGGGTCTTCTCACGAGGATTACACAAGTTAAGTATGAGATCACTCGCCTTTAGCGTTCAAAAGTTATAGCCAAGGTCAATTTTTTTTCATAAGTACAAAAAAATCTCCAAGGTCAAGGTCAAAACTTCAAGGTATTTGGTATCCAATGAAAGGCCTTGAAACATAAAATATACATGTAAAATATGGAAGCCCTAGCCCTAACTGTTCAGAAGTAATGACCAAGGTTAAAAAAAATAAAAGTAGGTCAAACTCCAAAGTCAAGGCCAAAGGGTCAAAGGTCTTGCTATCAAATTAAAGGTCTTGTTACAAGAATTAAAAATGTGAAGTATGAAAGAACTAGCCCTAACCCTTTCAAAGTTATGATCAAGGTTTGCTTTTTAACAGTTGGTCATATGCTAAGGTCAAGGTCAAAGGGTCAAAGTTCTTAGTATCAACTAAAGGGTCTTTTCACAAAGATTACGTGAAGTATTCAAGCCCTAACTCTTACCGTTCAAAAGTTATGGCCAATGTTAAAGTTTTTTCAAAAGTATGGAAATCTCTAAGGTCAAGGTCAAGGTCAAAAGGTCAAGGTTGTTGGTATTCAATGAAAGGTCTTTCAACAAAAAATACATTTATGAAATATAAATGTCTTACTTTTTACGAATTGAAAGATATGGCCAAAGTAAAAGTTTGGAATTTTTGTTTAAAAATGGAACAAACTCCAAGGTCAAGGTAGAGAGGTCAAATTTGGTTATATCCAAAGAAAGGTCTTGTCACAAGGAATACACATGTGAAATATGAAAGTCATAGCTTCACTAAATAAAAAAAATGGGCTAGGCTTAAGTTTTTGCGTACAAACGGACAAACAGACAGACAGATTATTAACTGTAAATAACCATTTTTATTATTTGATTTCTAAGGGCAGATCACTCTAACAGCATAAAACTACCCTACAATGAGAGCTCTTTAGTATGCAGTGTTTAGAGGTTTCTTAAAAGACAAATTTTAACATACATGTGTTAAAATGAAAGGCATAGAATGAAAAGGGCGTCGCAAAGCGAGCCATCCCCTGGGACAAATGCATATATGTATTAATCAAAGGAGCATTCAACCTCAATTTCGATGCAGACTACGTTTATTCCGGACCACACAAAAGGACAAAATTCCGTTACGCACACAGAGACTACCCATCGCCTACACAGGTTACATGTAAATGCCCTACAATTTCGTTGCAAGGGGACAAAAAAAACCCATGCTGCATTAATGGTAATCTTAAAGTTTACGCACGTCTGTACAAAAAAAGATTAATATTAAGTTTTTAAGAAGCAAGTTGGTGAAACAAAAATATCAGCAGTGACGTTTGAAGTCATCATTTCGTAGGTTCTATGTTCGATACAATCCCTTTGTCAGCAAATGCAATTTTTCATCGAGTCAAATGCTGACTGACGTTTTTTTAAATACCTATTGTTAGTCAATTACTTATACACTGAATTAACAACAGATTTTTCCGTGGTTTCTCTATCATGACAAGGAGCACACGGTGGGTGTGACTGGTTGGCAGGGGATGCTCAGTCCTCCACAGTACCTGATCCCACATCTGATGTTTTGGAGGTCCGTGTTTGCTCTGCTCCTATTTTGTATTGTTTTATGGACATTTGAAGTGGAATACTCTTCGTTAGCTCCATATGTTTTTTTACCGATCCAGTGGGACCCTTTGGGATTCCCAAAGCCTGTACTCCGCCTACGTTCTGTCAAATCTCACAGATCCGTCAAGACGCCGTTGAATCGCCTGTGAAAGATTTAGATTATTTTAAGATGTATGATTGGAAATTTTTTCCGTCTGTATTTCAAATAACCAAATGAATGTGCCTTGTTAAAGGCTTTTACAGCCTACAGGAAGACGAGTCTCTACAAGGAAAAAACCCAGATTGTATTAAGAATATCCAACTTCAGCTAGGAAGGATAGCTCTTAAGAGTATTATATTTTTAATATAAAAGCGCGGGTATGTTAAGGCTACATCCAGATATTCTACTTACTTACACAGTATGTCTTCATTAATTAATCTATATGACGTGAACTTTAGAGATAAAGATTTCTTTAAATCAATATTCAAAGATTGAATTGAGGTCCTAAAGAGGAATGATCACATGCAAAAGATTATTACAAACAAAATAATGTCGTTTCTTGGAGGTATCAATAGCTTAATGTATCTAATTTGTCACAGGTTTTAAATTCTTATCTTTTTTTCAATTTCTTTGTATAATTACGACGGACAGTGTTTTACACCCCCATCAGCCTTTCCTCTGTTGTTTGTTACAACAATAATGGAAAAGTTCAACCCTACGCTGCATATTTTGAAACATATTTGTTTCTATCGAAAGCTCTTGTTCTATATTTTTAAAAGTGCTGCTAGAATCGTGAGGTTAACGGGAATTGATGATTTTCTTACGATTTCATGTAAAAAAAGAATATGAAAATTTTGCGAGGTTTCATCAGAGAGTGTGGAAGAATTATTTCTATGATAGGAGTGTATGATTCTAGTAGCACTTTTAATAAACCAGAGTTGATTTTACATAACTATTGTTTCAAATAGAAATTAATTATCCCGGGGTAGTGTTGAATTTTTCACTTTTTAGCCGGCTTTGTTGAAAGCAAAGTCCTGGCTATAGGGATCTTGATCGACTGTCTTACTTTGAATAGCAAAGTAAACAAAAAAACAAAAAAAACAGAGTCAAAGCAGACGCTTCCGATAAACAAAATAGTCCAATTGCGAGACGATTTTCAAACAAATATTTTTAACATCCCAATCAATGGAAAAGTTAAAGATCAATATTTTTGCTTGGGAATTAAACTGAAAGATAGATTATATATTTGCTTTATTGGGATAATCGTGATTTATTATATACCCATCAATTTCCTTGTTTTTGTTCCTGTTAATTTTACAGAGTTTGATCCGATTTTCTGGATCACCACACTGTGGTTTTCTGAATCCATATCACCACTCTCTGAAACTGATGACGTAGTACGCAAAAACATGACGTTATTTTCCTTGCACGTTAAAAAGTCCCTTGTTATTATGCTTTGTTTTATGAATAGATATTATACAATTGATCTCTAAAGTTTTATTCTGCTGTATTTAGCTAGTTATAAGGGGGTATATAATAAATTTATCATTATAACAGTAACTTGATCCGAAGAGCCGCATCACGTCTCGTTGACAGGCGCAAATCATCAGATCAAACTCGACGCTTCGCGTGTCGTTAGATCTGATGATCCGCGCCTGTCAACTCGACGTGATACGACCCTTCGGATCAAGTTACTGTTATAATAATATATATATAACACTTTGCTTTTCGAAATGTTGATATTGTTGAAGAGTTTTACATCGTTTTTGTCGATTTTATGTTAATGGTTATATTCTGTTTTGATTTTTAGCAAACTGATAGTAAAGTGATTTGGAATTTTAACAACAAACCTGCGTGAAGTCACTTAGCAATGTACATGAATAGTTTCTACATGAAGTTGGCGATATAGGTGTTTGTTTGAAGTTAAAAGAATGTCTATAAAATACACGTGTAATATGTTAACTACACTCACTATTAAAAGAAATGCAACACCCAATTTTAGGGTGAAAGTTATAAACAGGATATGACTATGT